>NC_056729.1:1671301610-1671359110 GCF_019279795.1 Protopterus annectens
TACAGCCATTACACGGTACTGGCAACAAATGTGACAGTCGGGTGGTGTACATATGTATAGTACATGTTACTATTCACATGTTTCTGAGACGCATATGTATACATTTGCAAGTATACATATTTATGAATTGGACACATACTTGACAACTACTTATATGTATGTATGTGTGATGTGTAGCTATGCGAATATAAGTATGTACGTTTATAGATATATGACTACATATCTGGAGTTATACATGGCTATGTATATGAACGACCGCATACGGGAGGTACCTGTACCGTTTGTATACAGGGGTTGTGTGCATCATTACGATGAGGAACCTGGACGGGGTATACAATATGTAGACATGTACTATTTGGAAGATGGCTATGGGGATGCTTCATGTGAACATGTGAAAGGTATATATTCCCGATAATGCACATGGGGAGACATGCATCACTGTCAGGTGTTTAATCCCAGGTCGTAGGTTCTGCAGGACCGGCTGGAGGCTGAGCAGGGTTGTGGACAACTACTGCTGATACAAATTGTGTCCAGATGTCTACGGGACTGGACATCGTGTCGTGCCACCAAGTCTAATCTTTAGAACAGATACTTATCCCATGAGGGATAGCCAAAAATTTTGGGGGCCAATGACTTTCATTCCTTTGGCTTTACGAAAATGAGGGAGGGTTATACATGCAAGGGATACATAGTTTGCAATCCTGAGACTGCCTAGGGTGAGACTGCCTACTAGATATGAGTAGGGGTCACTATGTGCAGATATGGCTGCGCCAAGCTAGCAGCCCGAGTATAGGTGGTTTTGGTGGATGTTCAGGAAGGGGGGGGGGTGGTGCGCTGTGGAGAGGATGATGGGTATTCAATTATGTATCCAGGTGTGTTGGGGTTGGATGTTTCAGTTCAGGCCAGACCATTATGTGGGTGTGAGACGGTAACGTTTCTGTACATGTGTATCACACATTTTAATGTTCATATGTTTGTGGGATTGTGTTCTGCAGTATGGCCTGTCAGGTTGTATTGCGGATGTGAATGTTTGTTCTTTGGTTTCCTTTCTGATTCACCCACTGCTCCCCCGTACACCTGCAGTTCACCTATTGTGCATCCAACCCAGTCTCCTCTTGGTGAATTATTACATTACCCGTCACCCCCAACCCCCATATTCCACACACACCATCCATCCCTTTTCTGGTTGATGGCCCATGGCACAGACAACAGAACACATTGCGTACACCACATATCTCTGGTACCAATATCGTTGTGAGGACGACCCTAGCATTTTTGATCTTCCACATGCTGTACTTCACGCACATAGGTACACACAAATAATTATCTTTCATGACATGGTAGGTAGACCTGGGTAATACCCGTTCATCTTTGGGCCGTCCAGACAAGGACGACTTGGACCGCGAATGGGCAGATATTGAGCGAATGCTCTGACCATTGGTAGGGTTGCCACCTTTTCAAATGACCAAAGTGGGACATTTTCGGGACACACATCAGATTTTACAGGCCGACACATACCCACGGTCAGTACAAAGGATAGTACTTTAGTTTTATGCCTAAATGAAAGCTTATTGTTGTAGCAGTTTAGTTGCTTATTCTGTTTCTTGTAACATTTAGCTATTTTACATACAGAAATAACTATTTCATGGAACTATTACATAAAATATGGGACATAATTATGTCCTACAATCGCTGGACATTTAACATTTTTAATATTTTTGGTAAGGACACAACTGCCCAGAGAGGGACTGTCCCTCACAAAGTGGGACAGGTGGTAACGCTAACCATTGGACTAGGCTTAGCAAAGGGAAGC
This sequence comes from Protopterus annectens, assembly GCF_019279795.1. Taxonomy (NCBI): domain Eukaryota; kingdom Metazoa; phylum Chordata; order Ceratodontiformes; family Protopteridae; genus Protopterus; species Protopterus annectens. The sequence continues at coordinate 1,671,303,424 of NC_056729.1, forward strand.
GGTGCGCTAATAAGCTGTGTTTTGCTTCCACTTGGTATAACAATCAACACTACAATGGAATACGGGCACGGGGTTTTAAATGTCATTTGTTCGAGGGACGGGGACTCAGTATTCAGCTACGTGCCTTTGTGTTTACTTTTTATTTTGGTGTTCGCGAAACTGTCTTGCATGCTTTGCATACATTTCAGTATCCATGGACACTGACAGGAGTGATTATTATTAGAGGCAGGCTGTACTAGTCAGCATTTTAGGTTGCGCATCTGCAGCCGACATGTTCATGCCTCCGTGCAGTGCTTAGACACGCCCTCTGCACTCGCACACGTTTCCTATGCACGTGGATGTTGCAGTAGCGCGCCTTCATTAATATGCATGTGGTACTGCTGTGCCATCTCTACGCCACACGGTCGGCACAAGGCTAATGTCGTCCTTGCGCTGAGCTTCATGAATCCCGGGGCATATTTCCAAAGAGCGGAAGTGCAAGGATAATTCATCAAATATATATGATAAATATCCTTTCCCTGGTGATAATCTGAAGTTCCTTTAGTAAATTAGGAGTGTATATGTATGCCTACCTATATGAGAGTTCAGGCACATATTTGTTTTGTCAAACTATTCCCAACATGTTTACCTCACACTTCTTTTCTTTCATCGGTTTTGAGAAACAGACCCAGTGCACTGCTTCACGGATACTCACGAGTGCACCTATCTGCTGATACAATAGACAACTGCAGTCAATGGCACTGTCAAACTCACTCTTCAAAAGGACATACATACATCATTTACAGGATGATGGAGAAATGTCTTGCTTTGTACATGATATTTCCATCCAAATCATGATTGATACTTGGTGGTAAAACCATATAAATCTTGAATATATCAGTGTCAGTAGCAAAAAGGATAGCATACTCACCTCTGGTCCCGAAAGCTGTGGGTCTCATATGGGGCAGATTGTTTGTTAACACTACAGTGTAGCGTAAGGGGGGGCTGCACTCCTGAGTGTGTCGTCCGTCAGATGAGAAGTTAAATCAAGGTCCCATCTGCTTGAGTTGGTGGTACATCAGCTGGATGTTAAAGATCACCTGGCACCTATCAAAAAGAGTAGGGGAAGTTACTCAATGCCCTAGACAAATTTCCCCTAGTAGTATAAATACCATCTTAGGTATCCCCTGAAAGAGGCTACTAGCCTAATGGGACTGACTGAGTCAACAAAGGATGTTGTTGTTCTTGTCTTTCGGCTTTTCCCAGTTAGGGTTCGCCACAGCGGAACTCCGGTCCGCTAAGATTTTCATGAACGCCGAGGTGCCAGCTCGACGTTCAACCTTCAACGAAGGCACGCCCATTTACGCATGTCTTTCGAATGCCCACCCAACTGTGGGGAGGACATGCAGACTCCACACAGAAGGCACTCCCCGCACTCCAACCAAGAATCGAACAGGAGAACCTCTTGCTGTGAGGCAACAACGCTACCGCTGCACCACCGCGGAAGTATTTGGTGGTACATCAGTTGGATGTTAAAGATCCCATGGCACCTATCAAAAAGAGCACCTATCAAGCTGTAAAATGGAAAAAGGCCACTTCCTCCTTTCTTAGTACCCCTACCGGAGCTCCCCAAGGCTCCATTCTTGGTCCCCTTCTTTTCAATATATTTATAAATGACTTCCGCAAATCCATTCCATTCTCTAACATCATCCAATATGCAGATGATTCTACCATTATCTGCTCAGATACATCTCCCTCTATGCTCCAAAAGCTTACACAAGAAGCTTTTTCAATTACTGAACATTGGATGAAAATAAACCACCTAGCTCTCAATGCCTCCAAAACTAAACTAATGGTATTTACCCCCTCAAAAACTACCCCTTTCGATATGAACACATTCTCTATTACTAGCGAAAATAATTCATCCTTGGAACTGGTGTCTGAAACCAAGTTACTTGGTGTCCAAATTGATAACCAGTTTAACTTCAACTCCCATCTACAACTAAATATCAAAAAAAAACATCAAAAACTAGGCATGCTCTATCGTCAAAATCAATTCCTTACATGCTCCTCTAAAATCACTCTCTCCTCTTCTTTTCTTATCCCCTCCCTTCTCTATGGAGCTCCTCTGCTAACCAATCTTCAGTCCTCTCTAAAAAAACAACTTTCTTCATGCTATAACAAAATCGCTAAGTTCGCAAACGGCCACAGGTCCTCCACCCACCACTGCACCTCTCTCCAAAAACTAAACTGGCTTGAGTTACCTAATCAACTCAACTACACTCAGTTAACTTTAGCCCACAAGCTCATTCTCAACCCATCTCTCTGTCCCTCCCTGTCCTCCACCTTCTGGATGCACCTACCCAATAGGGCTTTAAGGTCTAACAATCAAAACCTATTAGAAGTACACAAACCAACTCGTCCTCCAGGCAAAAACTTACTATCCTTTAACCTAGCTCGTCTCTGGAACTCACTCCCACCATCGATTCGCACTACTCTCAATCATAACACGTTTAAAAAATCTCTTCATATGTATATAAGGTCCCAGTGGGAATGCTCTTGCTCCCACCCCTCATACAAATATGGTATTTACATCTTCCTTCACACTCATGTTACCTGATTGTACCTTATAAGCTTTTGTTCCTTACAAAATAACCACTCTGTATGTGTAAAGCAACATCACTCTTCTCTAAATAGTATTGTTTTGAATTCCTAAAGTTTAAGTTTATTTTTTTAAATATTTTGAGTATTGTTTGTTTATTTCCTGAAGATTCAACTCATATGTTTGTATCTTGTACTATTGTATTTATCATGATACTGTTTGTACATACTTTGTTATTGCTTTTTGGAGCTTTTCTCCCCAGGACTCCATTGAAAACGGGTTCTTTTTGACCCAATGGACTATCCTGGTAAACCAACTGCAAATAAAATAAAAATAAAAAGTAGGGGAAGTTACTCAATGCCCTAGACAAATTTCCCCTAGTAGATATTGAGTGAATACTCTGACCATTGGTAGGGTTGCCACTTTTCAAATGACCAAAGTGGGACATTTTTGGGACACACATCAGATTTTACAGGCCGACACATAGCCATGGTCAGTACAAAGGATAGTACTTTAGTTTTATGCCTAAATGAAAGCTTATTGTTGTAGCAGTTTAGTTGCTTATTCTGTTTCTTGTAACATTTAGCTATTTTACATAAAGAAATAACTATTTCATGGAACTATTACATAAAATATGGGATATAATTATGTCCTACAATCGCAGGACATTTAACATTTTTAATATTTTTATATGAGAGTTCAGGCACATATTTTTTTTGTCAAACTATTCCCAACATGTTTACCTCACACTTCTTTTCTTTCATCGGTTTTGAGAAACAGACACAGTGCACTGCTTCACGGATACTCACGAGTGCACCTATCTGCTGATACAACAGACAACTGCAGTCAATGGCACTGTCAAACTCACTCTTCAAAAGGACATACATACATCATTTACAGGATGTTGGAGAAATGTCTTGCTTTGTACATGATATTTCCATCCAAATCATGATTGATACTTGGTGGTAAAACCGTATAAATCTCGAATATATCAGTGTCAGTAGCAAAAAAGGATAGCATACTCACCTCTGGTCCCAAAAGCTGTGATTCTCATATGGGGCAGATTGTTTGTTAACACTACAGTGTAGCATAAGGGGGGGCTGCACTCCTGAGTGTGTCGTCCGTCAGATGAGAAGTTAAATCAAGGTCCCATCCGCTTGAGTTGGTGGTACATCAGCTGGATGTTATAGATCCCATGGCACCTATCAAAAAGAGTAGGGGAAGTTACTCAATGCCCTAGACAAATTTCCCCTAGTAGTATAAATACCATCTTAGGTATCCCCTGAAAAGAGGCTACTAGCCTAATGGGACTGACCCAGTCAACAAAGGATAAAAAAATATATATATATATATATATATATATATAGAGAGAGAGAGAGAGAGAATATGGCACTTAGGTCTAATGAGACTTAACTAAAGTAGATTCTTCAGAATCCATCCATCCACAACCTAATTTTTCTCATTTTTGCACAAGGTCAGGGTGTCACTTCAACAGTGATGATCATCTAGAGCCAAGGTTTATATCACTGGGTGGGTATCCCTGCCATGGGAGTTCTTCCACAGCACACACTCACACCTATGGCCAATTTTGAGTGTCCATTCCTCCTATTACGTATCTTTGGAATGTGGGACGAAAAGAGTGCACCCCAGACTCCACACTCAAGGCACCCCAGGCAAGGATCAAACTGGAGAACCTCTTGCTGTGAGTCAACAATGCTAAACACTGTACCACTGTACCGCCAAAATCCGGACTCCAGAATCCAGTCTCAGAAACCTGTTGCTATGGGGATCTGGTAAGTAGAATGCAGATCAGAGAAGCAATCGTTAGTATGATGTTATGTCACTGGAATTCACAAACATGGTTACCTCAAATGCTGTCAGTCTGCAAGTAAATGCCATTAGGTAATAATGAGGATTCAGAGTCTGGATGTACACCAAGGAAGAACACTTAAAGAAGGGTCAAAATAGGAAATAACCATGGCTAGGTTTCAGAACACCAATATGTTCTGAAAAGGATACATTTGTGTGTTTATTTGTTAAGTGGGCAAATGAATTACTCCAAGGAGCCATGACCCAGGTCATGGACCTGCATATTTATTTATTATTTATATATATATATATATATATATATATATATATATATATATATATATATATATATATATATATATTTGTTTAACATTTGTTGACTGGGAAAGTCTGAATAGGAGAGAACCTATTTTCATCAGAGGCCCAGGGAAAAATGCTAATATATATTACTCTTGAAATTCATTTATTTATTTTATGACACATGAGAAACTCCTTAGAACAGATAAATCTTGTGTTGACTATATTTTTTCTAGAATTAGAAATGATAGTGAACCTGATTTGTCTTAATCAGAAAAAGCAGAAGTGACTCAAAGTAAATCCAGTATATTTTTTGTAAGTAATTAATGATTATATTACACCTGCATATAGCAAGCGTGGTTTTGAATGCATTCCATAGATCTTTAGAAATATTTCTTGGCATAGAATTTACAATGTTAAGATTGAGGCGTGTGTTTTCTAATACAAGGATATACAGTCAGATATTACTGTAGTACATGGTAAAAAGAACATTATATCAGTTCTGTATGTTTCAGGAGAGAAAAACAAGTGTATTTTTTAAAATATTTATTTCTGCCTTATTCAAAGGCATATTATGGATAGCATTAATCCTCTTGAGACAATTTCAGGGTAAGTGCAAATGGTCTGTTAGTATCAAGTTTAAAATGAGCATTCACAAAGCATATGTAAGTAAACAAGTAAATAACCAAGTGCACATGGTATTGATTCAGTTCCCTGTGTGAGTGGAAGTCTTGAGTACAGGTTTGTCATGGTAATTACTATCATGGATTTTCTTGCCAAACAGACACAGGGCTATACTGGTGGTTAGCACGTCAGAATGATAAAGTAAAACTAGACAGCTTAAAGGGACAAAATTTGTCACAAAAAAGTTAACTTTTGCAAACATAAAGGCAGTATTCTGCACTGCATGCTTAACATTAGATGATGATTTATTTTATAGACAGTAGTTAAGCCGGGTTAAAAATAAAAAAAGACACCAAGAGTTCTGAGAGAAGCATTAATATTGTATCTGATGTTGTCTTTTTTATCCATTTCCCAACCAATGGGGTCTTGGATCCAGCTTTGGCCACTTCCATAGACTTTGGCTGTGTAGCTTGAGCTCATCCCCTTACCCATAATCCCTCTCTAGCCTGGATTACCGCAGATCTCAAAATAGTAAGGAAACCTAACGCTATAGTGTACACTAACAGGGAAGGTGAGTAAAAGGTAAAAGAGAAGATGTTTAAGTAAAAATATCCAAAAGAGTTATGAAAAACACTAATTTATCTCTTGAGAGAAGGATCCTGCATCTGAGCATGATGGCTGCAAACGAAATCTGGTGCAGGACCAGCGGAGGAGGATGTTTATCCTAGATCTGATTTCTCCTACTCTGTACACTCCTTTCTTTCAGACTTCTAAGCCATTTTAGCATTAGGCCGTGGTGTAGCTCGGGTGAGTGGGGTCAGGTAAGTTGTGTATTTGATGTTGTCCTTTTCATTCTTCCTCAACATATGGGTTCAGATCCAACCTTCGGATCTGACTCAGCCTCATACCCTAGTCTTTGGATCCAACTCTCAAACTCTTCCCTTTATCCATAATGCCCTTGTGCATCCTGAATACCTCGGATTTCATTTGTAGCCTTCATGCTCAGATGCAGGATCCTTCGTGAGAGAGATAAATTAGTGTTTTTCATAACTCTTTTGGATATTTTTATTTCTCTTCTCTTTTAACTTTTTCTCAACTTCCCTGATTCTGTCTTCTTCTCTGATCCATCCCATAGTTTCAGAGCCCCAGGATCTGACACCCCCGTGAGGTCCGGAGTCAGATCCGAAGAAAATTTCTTCGCCTGAGACAGCATCCCTGACTAGTTCCACTCCTATGCATTTGGATTCGAGTGGGTCCCAGAGCTGAAGTGTTGGGGTTGGATCTGTGGACCAGGATCTATTCCAATGTTATTGGATCAGTTCCTGCCCCTAAGAGCCTTGGTTTTGGACCGTTTAGGTCCATTTCTGTCTCTGAGGTGTGGATCTGGTAGAAGTCATGATCTACTGGCACTGGAAGTCTTGGCTCCAGTGTGGTTGGCAATGGCTTCTCCAGGCCTGATTGCCTTTGAGGTAGTTGAAAGGGCTTTTTCTCTTTCTAAAGAATCGGTTTCTCATCCCTCAGATCCAATCACTATTCCCTCTTCAATTCCAAGCTCTAAGTCAATCAGGCCTATTCCACAGGTCCAGACAGTTTATTTATTTAACATTTGTTTACCGGGCGGGAAAGTCCATCTGGGACAGAGACCATTTTCAGCAGAAGCCCAGAGAGAAATGCTCCAGACACATGTCTTTGGAATGCAGTTCCAGCTAGCTTCCAAGCAGTTCCTGTAGAGGAACTCCCTCTATCTTCAGATAACCCCCCTGGACATACCTCAGAGGAGATCCATCGGAAGAGAACATTCAAGAGGAGGCACATAGATTCCCTGCTGGAATCTCTCATGGAAGATACTGATTTCAATGATGGACAAGTGTCTCCCAGATCACTACCAGATGATATCTCCTTTGGAGACATATTAGAAATTTTCAGACAGAAAGGTGGTTGGTCTTCCAAAGATCCTTCTCCAGAGGAATCAGTATTTTTGGAAGCTTTATATTCTGGCTCATCTATATCTTGGGTTACCCCCCAACAGATAAACTCTGATTTAGTTTCCCACTGGGCATGGAAAGAGCCAGATACTGTAGAAGTTATTCCAAAATGACCTGACAAATTCTTAGCTCCTCCCAAGGATAGACCCCCCCCCCCCCCGAGAAGAGGAGTCCCAGTCAATGTTATGGTGGTGGCAACAGCCCTTTAAAAAGAGCTAGCAGAACAAAGATATTCTGTCAATCTACCAAACAGAGAGTCTAGGGCACTGGACAGATTTGGAAAGCTAGTCTTTGCCTCTGTGACCTTCATCTTGAGGTCTTTTAATTACCTGGCACATTTCACAAGAGGATAGAGAGATCTGACTAAGAAACTATCAATTTCTCTCTGAGTCCATGTCTGCAGAGAATTTCAAGAGAACATCCTCTCAGCTGGCCAGTCTATTGTCAGTTTGTAACGCTTCCATGAGATTGATCTCTCAAGCAGCTGAAGGCACCTCATGGGCTGACGCTTCAGGAATTGCCATGTAAGGACACATGCCTGCTAGTGGCTATGTAACTTTGTGGAGCCTTGTCTTTCATCAATGCCCTCTTTGATGGCACATCCTTATTTGGCCCATTGGTTAAAGAGATGCTTAACTGCAGCGAATAAGAAGGGAAGACTTTGTCTTCCTTGGGAATCAAGTTTTCTACCCCCCCCCCCAATGAACCTTTTCTAGGAGTCAAAGAAGTGAAGAAAAGGTGGTTCTGCAAATCTCAGGGACTTTTCCAAGATTCACCCTAGAAGCAGAGGGTGCCCACAAAATCAGGTTATCTGTGATTCCTTTCCGGACAGACTCTTCCAGCAGTCCTGAAGTGCTGCCCGACTGTCCACTTCTGGAGGCAGTCAGGGGACAATTGTCCTTGCACCCAGATGCCTGGGCAAATATAACAGAAGATTCATGGGTGCTGAGAATAATATCTAGAGGTTATTCTGTTCCATTTTTCCAAATTCCTATTTGCAAAAGGAAGAAGCTTTCCAATGTTCCACCCAGTCAGTGGAAAGCTGCAGCACAAGAAATTCAAAAGCTGCTAGACAAAAGTGTCATCCAAGAGGTCCCACCAGACAAATAGGACTTGAAACTTACTCACACTTCTTTTTAGTGCCCAAAATGACAGGGGACCTCAGACCAATTATGAATCTGAGAAAACTGAATCAGTATGTAAAAAAGTCAAAGTTCTGAATGGTCATGGTTCAGTCCATTCTGCCATTTCTTCATAAAGATGATTGGATGTACATCATAGATCTTCAGGATGCATACTGTCACATCAAAATAGACAGACACTCCAGAAGACATTTGCATTTTGGCTGAGAACCAGTCATTACCAGTTCAGAGCCCTGCCCTTTGGACTTACCACAGTCCCCAGGGTGTTTAATAAATGTGTGGTAGTGGTGGCTGCGCAATTGAGACTCAAAGGATTCCTAGTGTTTCCATATCTGGATAATGGGTTCCTCACCGCCCCTCTACGCATCTTCTTCAACAGTCCAGGTACTATTTGCTCCAGATTTGCCAGTCACTGGGGATAATAATAAATTATGCCAGATCAGTGTTGACACCAGTTCAAAGCCTGGAGTTTATTGGTGTACATCTGAACACAGCAATGCAAACTGCATCATTACCATTTCATTGCATAAACATGCTCAGACCTCAGGTTCACCAAATTCTTTCTCATCCATTTTCTGCAGCCAGATTCATTCTTCAAGCACTGGGATCTATGGCAGCAACCATAGTATTACTTCCCTTAGCACGGTACTATATGCATGTTCTTCAATGGACTCTAGCTTTTCAGTAGTCTATTATTTGACAACCCCTATCTTTCCCAGTCAAACTTACTCCAATTTGCAAATGCCACATCTAGTGGTGGATCCAATTGGATGACATTTACTCTATACCAACCCTTTGTTTTGTTGCCACCAATAGCCACAGTGACTAATAGACACTTCCCAGCTGGGCTGGAGGGACATTTCTTGGGAAGGACTGTCCAAGACATGTGATCTCACCAAGAGACCAATTCACATATCAATGTACTGGAGATGAGAAAAGTCCTATTAGCGTTGCAGGCATTTCAAGATGCTCTTCCTCTAGGGACTATTGCGATTTAGACTGACAACATGTCCGTTGTCTGGTACATCAACAAACAAAGGGGAAACTGACCTTACCTTCTTTGCAGAGAGGTCATGAGTGTGTGGCAATGGGCGATCTTCTCAAACCACTTTCTAATTGGAAAACCAATGTATTAGCAGATAAATTAAGCAGGTTCATTTTGATACCACACAAGTGGTCCCTCAAACAAGCTGTAGCAGAAGAGATGTTTCTTCATTGAGGACAACCTTGAGGCGACTTCTTTGCTTCCCCAAACAACAACAAGTGCAGCAGATATTTTGCCCTGATTCCTCCTCAAGGGAAGTCACCAAGAGATGCTGTAGTTCACATTTGGCCATCTGGTCTCCTCTATGAGTATCCTCCACTTCCCTTGATTCCCAAAGTTCTACAGAAAGCAATCTGGTTGAACAGCTCAGTCATCCTCATTGCCCCTGTTGACCTCAACAGGTGTGGATCCCCTTCCTATGATCTAATTTTGTCATCCTCCATGGATATTGGAACCCTTTCCAGTTCTCCTCTGACACCTCTCAGGGAAGAGCCATCCCATCATCCAGGCCCTCAAACTAATCACAGGTTTCTTCACTTCCAGTGATGGTCACACACCCCAGGCTTTTTTCCCCAGTGTATACCATATTATTATCTTCATAAAATATTGTACCAAGAAGGTTTACAAGAGTAAGTGGAAAAGATTCTCCCTTTGGGCCTTGAAAAATTATGTTGACCTGTTTTCTGCTATCCTTCAGTTTTTGACTGGTCTCTTTAAAAAGGAGCTAATTTTTCTTAGATAAAATTGCAGTTGGCTGTCGTTTCTAATTTGCATACAGGAGAAAGAAATTATTCCTTGTCCTCTTCCAAGTTATGTAAAGCATTTATTAAAGAGTTTTTTTTTCTTCTCAGGCTACCAGTAAAGGATCCTTCACCTCCCTGGGATCTGACAGCTGTGCTACAATGCCTAACTCAAAAACCCTTTGAACCTTCAGCAACAAATTATCTAAAATGTTCTTCATGGAAAACAGTCTTCTTAGCAGCTATTAATTCTGGAAGAATAATTTCTAAACTCCAGGCTCTTTCATCAGAGACTCCCTACACTGTTTTCCATAAAGACAGGGCTTCATTAGACACAAACCCTTCTTTTTTTACCTAAAGTAGCTTTTGAATCAAACATTAATCAAACCATTCATTTACCAGTCTTCTTTCTAACTTTTCAAATAAAGGAAAATACATTCTACATCTTCTAGATGTGCACTGGCAGTTACATTTTTATCTACACAGGACAAAACAATTCAGAAAATCAGATCAGCTATTTGTTTCCTTCTCACCAAAAAGACTGGGTTATCCAGTTTCTAAAGTTACTCTAGCTTAATGGATCACAATTGCATTTCTTGGATCTATTCTCAGAAAGCCATTTCCCTGCCTAAACCACCAAAAACCCACTCAGCTAGATCCATGGCTACTTCATCTCCCTTTTGGTCAAGAGCATCTACTGATGATCTTTATGTGGCAGCCACATGGTCCAACGCACATACTTTTATTACTTCTTGCAAACTGGATCTAATACCCAGAAGTAGAGCTGCCTTTGGCTTGACTGTACTCTGGAATATCCTTCCATGAGGGCCAACCAAGGTCAACGTAGCTGGGGACTCTGTCCCATGTGTTGAGGAAAAATGAAAGTGACAATATCAGATTTATAAGTTATGCACTCACCATAACTAGGCATTTGTGTTGTCCATTTTCATTCTTCCTCAGATTCCTTTCCATCCATCCCGTCTGTAAATCTTCTAGAGGAACCTGTTGGATTGTTTATTGGAACTTATAGTTCTGGTTTTGAGCCCTGATCTCTCCACTATCCTTTTTTTCTGTCTAGGTATAGGGACTTTATGGTAACAAACTCAATCTGAGGTACTGAGGATGCACAATGGCATTATGGGTAGACGGAGGAGCTCGAGAGTTAGATCCAAACTCTAGAGTATGGATCCGAGTTGGATCCAAACCCATGTGTTGAGGAAGAATGAAAATGAGCAACACAGATGCCTAGTTATGGTGAGTACATAACTTACAATTGTTGCTATTATCTAGTTTTTTTATTGGGTTCTTTCCTATATTCCTTTCCATCAAAATAGCCAGGTGATCTGGAAGATACCTACACTTCTGACTGGGAACCAGTCACGCCCTATGCGGACTGCCTTAAAAAACTCCAGCTATACTCTGTCGCATATCGTCTACTCAGAGGCGATCTCTGCTTAACATACAAGGCCATGTCAAACCCAGAGCTGTCGGACATGCTACACTTAAAGAAATCCCAATCCCTCAGAGCCACATGCTCCAGGGATCTAAACCTTGTCATCACAATAAACAAAACCTGCTGGAGGGATAGGTTCCTGACCCAGAGACTCTCCAGACTCTGGAATAGACTGCCCATACATGTCAAGCAGAGCACCTCCTTGGCCCTCTTCAAAGGGAACCTTGACGATTGGATGGGAGAAAGAAAATTCACCCCGGGGATCATGTCAGTCGCTCTGCTAGACAGGGGTCCAGGGAAGTAAATAATGTGGGAAGAAATAGCCGGGGAATTTTAATGGCTACGCTTGTATAGGCCCTAGGGCTGATAGCCTAGTACCAACCTATGAACCTATGAACCTATGAACTGTGACTTCAGGGCTCTGCCTTTTGGCCTCACCACAGCCCCCAAGGTGCTCACCAAGTGCATGATAGTGGTCGCAGCTCACGTGAGACTGCTAGGATTTCGGGTATTTGAATATCTCAACAACTGGCTTCTCTGTGCTCCCACCAAGCCTCTACTGATTCAGACCAGGGACTACTTGCTCCAACTATATCTTCAAATGGCCATCACAGTGAGCTACTCCAAATCTCAGCTCCTCCCCATTCAAGTCCTGGAATTCATTGGTGATCATCTGGACACAGTGACTCAAATCACAAAGTTTCCTCACACAAGAATAAACACTTTACAGAGTCAAGCATCCCACATCCTACATCCTTTCTTTTCCTTCTCCACTAGCAAGATTGGCATTACAACTCCTGATATCTATAGCAGCTTCCATAACTCTACTACCTTTAGCAAGATATCACATGTGGGTACTGCAATGGATACTTGTAGTGCAGTGGTCAATAAGATGACAGCCCCTGACTGCAATGATACAGATTACAAGGACTTGCAGAGAACACATACCTTGGTGGATCACCACAAAATAGGTTTCCCAGGGTTGCTCTTTTATCCTTTTGTTATGCAAAACCCAAGTGACTATGGATGGTTCCCAACTAGGCTGGATGAGAGAATTACTTGGGAAGGAAGGTCCAATGCACTTGGACTCATTTGGAGGTCAATCTTCACACCAATGTCCTGGAGATGACAGCAGTCCTATTAGTGTTGCAGGTGTTTCAAGATGGTTTCCCTCCAGGGATGGTTGCTGTTCAGACGGGCAACATGTCAGTAGTCTGGTACATCAACAATCGGGGGGAACCTGATCCTACCCCTTGTGTTGAGAGGCATTGAGGGTATGGCAATGGGCAAGCTCTTCCGGCAGGTCCATCTTACTGCCTCACAAGTGGTCTCTCAACCCTATAGTGATGGAAACGATTTTTCATTGACAGAGCCCACTGTGCTGCGATCTCTTTGCTTTCCCTCTCAACTCCAAGTGCAGCATGTCCTTTGCCTTGACCCCCCCCCCAAGATTCATGATTGGCTCCATGGTCTTCTTTATGCCTTTCCTCCAACTCCTCTCATTCCCAAGTTTCTTCAGAAAGCATCTCAGTGGAAGAGCAAAGTAATCCTCATTGTCCGGTTCTGGCCTCGACAAGTATAGTTTCCCTTCCTGTGGCCTCATCTAGTACACCCTTCATGGGTGTTGGATCCACCTCTGGATCGTCTGTCTCATCTATCAGGAATAAGTCATCCAGACATTTGGATCCTCAAGTTAACACTTGGTTTATCCACTTCCAATGATGGCTAGACAGTCCAGGCTTTCTTCCCCAGTTTGATACATCCTTACATCCTCTCAGAAGGATTACAGTGAGAGGATATGTAAGAGCAATTGGAAAATATTTTCCTTTTGGGCTCCCCAAAGACAACTAGATCCCCTTTTAGTATCTATTCCAGCTATCTTTGATTTTCTTGCCTCTGTTTTTGGTAGTGGAGCTAGTTATTCTATGAAAAAGGTCCAACTTGCAGCTTTCTCTGATTTTCACATAGGAGAAAACCATTCATCCTTGGCATCATCAAGACTATGTAAAGTCTTTCTCAAAGCTTCCTTCTTGCTATGACCACCTAGTAAGGATCATAGTCCTCTATGCGATTTAACAATACTTCTTCAAGCTCTGACTCAGTCCCCCTTTGAACCATCTGCCAAGGAGGACTTAAAGTTTTTGTCTTGGAAAAATATTTTTCTGGTTGTGATCACTTCAGCCAGATGGGTATCAGTAGCCCAGGTTCTCTTCCCTTGCCACCATATCTGTACTTTTACAGGACAGAATGTCCCTGCATACTAATCCTTCTTTTCTACCTAAAGTGGCTTCAGAAGCAGCTATAAATCAGTCTATCAACCTTCCTGTTTTCTTTCCAAAATTTTCCAACAAAGGAGAATACATGATACATCTGTTGGATGTTCATTGACAGCTTAGAGTCTATCTCCATAGCAATAAAGAGTTCATAAAATCAGACCAGCTGTTTGTTTCCTTTTCCAAAGCCAAATTTGACAAGTTAGTCTCAAAAGATAACTCTGGCCAAATATCTCACTGACTGCGTTTCATTTATTTATAGGAAGAAATGATGCACACTACTTAAACCTCATAAGGCTCATTCCACCAGATCTCTGGCCACATCCTCTGCTTTCTGGTCCAGAGTTTCCATAGTTGACATATATACAGCGGTAACTTTATCTAATATTCATACCTTTATTGTCCATTATAAATAGGACATTTTGTCTAGGGATAGGGCAGCATTTTGCTCCGCCTTACTCCGGAATGCCCCTAATTGAGGACAACTCTGAGGTTTTTCTAGCTGGGGACTCTGTCCCCGTTGGTTGACAAATGGATGAAAAAGACAACATCAGATATGAAAGTTATGTACTCACCATAACAATGCACTTGCATTGTCTGTTTTCATCCTTCCTCAACCTCCCGCCCTCCAACACCCTTCCTACTTGGAAGATTTACATTGGACTCCTAGTATGTCCTGAGGAGTGTTGTTCTGCCAGTATTTCTGATGAGCTCCAGCCTTTTTCTCCCTTTCCTTTCCTGGAATTTGATTTGTAACTACACTGCCTTCTTACTGACTTTTTGTTGTGGTGCAGAATAATAGGTGGAAAAGAGGGCAAACTCGATCTAGGGTGATCCAAGCTAGAGAGGGGATAATGGTTAAGGGGAGAAACTAGAGCTATGGAGCCAAAGCCTGTGGAAGTGGCTGAAGCTGGATCCAAGGTTAGATTCAAGATCCCATCTGTTGAGGATGGATGAAAATGGACAACAGGTGTATCTTTATGGGGAGTAAATTTGGTACGATGCTTTGCCAGAGATGGTCTGCACCTGTCGCCCCTGGGATTCGGGTTACTGGCTAAGGCTCTTGCCACCCCTATAGTGCCTTTTTTAGGCAAAGTTCAAAGGACAAAACCACCACCGTAACAGGTACAAGCATGCAAAATCTGAAGGTAATGCTACTCAATGCTAGAAGTCTAAACCTCAAAATGCACACTCTTGAGGCACTCCTAAAAATGGAGAACATCGATATCTGTGCAGTAACTGAGACCTGGTTCAAGGCTCCAGAGAGCACCCCTGCAATACCAGGCTACAACTCTTAACACACTTTTCGGCCACCAAACCAGGATCGAAACACTAAAGGTGGAGGAGTGTCCATATTCACCAAGGATATTCACACCACCAGGCTAGTTGACCAACACAATGTGTCTGAAATTCTCCAGGTGCAACTAACACTAGGTAAGACTGCAATCCAAATTGTAGCTTGCTACAGATCCCCCACCATGCCCCAAGATTCTCACTACACCTTTCTAAACATACTGGTAAATATTAAGCTACAACCAAACACACTAATACTGGGTGATTTCAACTACCCTGCTATTAACTGGGAAAACAACTCATGTACCAACACCTTTGCCCAATGGTTCTTGGAATTCATAAATTCTAATGCACTGGATCAACTGATCCATAGTCCCACCATGGGCTCCAATATCCTAGACCTGGTAATTACCAACATGAGAAATTGATGCTCTGCACCTATGGTCACCCCCACATTGGTCAGGTCAGACCATAAGCTAATCACCCTTAACATCCATATCCCACCCCCACTCCCCAGTAAGGAAACCTCCATAAAAAACTTCTCCAAAGCCAACTTCATGCTACTCAAGTCAGAAGTGTACGAGTTGTCTACCAAAACTGATGATAATACTACTCTTTTGACAATTTCATTTGAGTCTATTTTAGTACACCAAGAGTTTCCTAGGGAGAGTACATTCTGAATGGTTTGGGTGTCAGAGGGTGACTTTCTCTGCAAACTCTGTTAGTCGTCAGTCCTGACTCTATGTTTGGAGATCTGAGACGTAAACGCCAAAAAGAAGAAGTCCCAGCATTTAGCTCTGAGAGACACCGCTTTTCTCTTTCATACTTTCTAATGTGGCACCTATGATTCGCACTTTGAGGGATCTGACTTTCAGCGTGTTCACTATCAATTTCAAAACATATAGCTACGTTTATAATGTATTTAGCTCTAGAACAGGTTAGCTAAGGTTAATCATCTGTGAACTGAGGGGGTGGAGCTAGGAACTAAACTTTCTATTTAAGGGGTAAAATAAAACATTTCAGAGCTTTACTAGAAAGGCTCACCCAGACTCTGCTACACTTTGCTGTGAGGGAAAGGTGATTAGTTTGCTTTTTATTTGTTATATTTTGTATTACTTTATTGCCTTTTTCTATTTTGAATACTGTGATTTGTTTTCTTTACCTTGTGTTTTACTTGTATTCTGCTTTTAACTGCATGTTAAAACTTAAAAAGAGACCACAGCTCTGTCTCTTGTGAGAAAGGCAGAAATCAGAAATGATCACTTAAGGACTCACACGTAAGATAGAACAGGTCAGTTAAGGTTAATCATCTGTGAAATGAGGGGGTGGAGCTAGGAACTAAACCTTCTATTTAAGGGGTAAAATAAAACATTTCAGAGCTTTACTAGAAAGGCTCATCCAGACTCTGCTACATTTTGCTGTGAAGGAAAGGTTAGTTTGCTTTTTATTTGCTGTATTTTGTATTACTTTATTGCCTTTTTCTATTTTGAATACTGTGATTTGTTTTCTTTACCTTGTGTTTCACTTGTATTCTGCTTTTACCTGCATATTACAACTTAAAAAGAGACCACAGCTCTGTCTCTTGTGAGTCAAGCAGAAATGTTTTCCCCACCCTCCCACCTAGTTACTGTTGTGTTCTTAAACACCACTGTCTTTCTAGTTGCCTGCCCCTTATGTTAATTTGACCATATATCTCATTTCCTCTCTGCTTTTACTGGCTTGTGTGAGTAAGCGCACAATTATCATTTTGTGAAATCACTCCCCTTCAACTATTTAAATTTATTGGCCATCCTACTATATTCCATGGTACTAGAATAAAAAAAGTGACCCCCCTTTCAATCTATCTTGCTGTTTTAAAAATAGTGACTCTCCACTGAAACTTAATTTTTTAGACAGGTAAAACTTAAGTTACCTACTTTCACATCTAATTCCTCTAGTGCACACTGCAGTGTTTAGGATAAACCATTTTTTTTCATCTTATCTTTAAGCATCCCTGTGACTGGCACTTGCTCTAAAACCTGCTGGAAAACACTAGGAAGCCTTAAACTGATACAAGCACTCAACTCTCCTTGTTAATAAGGAGAAATTAACTGTAGGCACTAAAGAGCCTATAATTGCAAAGTACCTTGCTAAGGTATGGGAAAACAGCTCTTGCACTTACAAAAAAATGCACCAAACCAGGCACATCCAAGGGTCAGCTTCCGGTGATTTCTCCTGTCCACCTGGTGAATCTGGGCATACTGGGGCAATGCAGCAATTGCCTCGTGTACACAGACAACCGTCTCCTCCTACCACCAAACACTACAACCTGCGAGAGATGCACTTACATAACCAAACTGGAAGCAAAGCTCTCTCCACCCAAGATTGTGCTAGACAGTGAAGAGGAGAAGGTTAACACCTGCACTACACCTCAAGCAACACATAGCTCTTCTAAACCCACACCACCAATGCCCTGACATAGCAACACTAAACCCTCATATGTGGAGGCCCTTAACAGTAACCTGCCCAAACAACAAGGAACTCCGAAGCTGAAACGCAAACACCAATCACAACCAAAGTGTCACATAGCTCACAACACCAGTGTGCCACCCAACAACAGCCCCTAAGGCAGGACAACGTACCCAGCACTTTAGTCATAGGTGACTCTATAGTCAGGCACACTGATGTCCCACTCACCAGGCTGAACAAGGAGAAAATTACAGTCAGCTGCCTGCCGGGTGCCAGGATCCGCCACATAACGCATGCACTCAAGTCACTTCACAACAAGTACAAATATGACTCTGTCATTGTCCATGTTGGAGTGAATGACTTGAGACGTACCTCCCTGGACTACATGAAATGAGACATGGAAGAGCTCTCAGATCATGTGGCCCAGGCAGGTATGACCCTAGCTTGAGTAGCATCCTGCCTTCACCCAGAATGATACCACAGTATAAGGACAAAATGATTGACTTCAATCATTTGCTAAGCTTCTGGTGTCATTCAAAGGATCCCAGTATCTGTCTGCCTGGGACAACATGATTGACAGATCACGATGCTTTGCCAGAGATGGTCTGCACCTGTCACCCCTGGGATTCAGGTTACTGGCTAAGGCTCTTGCCACACCTATAGTGCCTTTTTTAGGCAAAGTAAAAAGGACAAAACCACCACCATAACAGGTACAAGCATGCAAAATCTAAAGGTAATGCTACTCAATGCTAGAAGTCTAAACCTCAAAATGCACTCTCTCGAGGCACTCCTAAAATGGAGAACATCTATATCTGTGCAATAACTGAGACCTGGTTCAAGGCTCCAGAGAGCACCCCTGCAATACCAGGCTACAACTCTGACCACACTTTTTGGCCACCAAACCAGGACAGAAACATTAAAGGTGGAAGAGTGTCCATATTCATCAAAGATATTCATACCACCAGGCTAGTTGCCCAACACAATGCATCTGAAATTCTCCAGGTGCAACTAACATTAGGTAAGACTGCAATCCAAATTTTAGCTTGCTACAGATCCCCCACCATGCCCCAAGATTCTCACTACACCTTTCTAAACATACTGGAAAATATTAAGATAGAACCAACACCTTAATACTGGGTGAGTTCAACTGCCCTGCCATTAACTGGGAAAACTACTTGTGTACCAACACCTTTGCCCAACGGTTTTGGAATTCATAAATTCCAATGCCCTAGATCAACTAAACCATTGTCTCACCAGGGGCTCCATTATCCTAGACCTGGTCATTACCAACATGGGAAATCGATGCTCCACACCTATAGTAACCCCCTCGTTGGTCAGGTCTGACCATAAGCTAATCACCCTTGACATCCACATCCCTCCCCCACCCCCCAGTAAGGAAACCTCCATAAAAAACTTCTCCAAAGTCAACTTCATGCTACTCAAGTCAGAAATGACAAACTTCATGACACCTATGCAGACGGGAACTGAAAGTTCGACTGCTGAATCCTACACTAAGGCACTGTACGAGCACATCCACATGTGCATGAATCGTGCTATCCCAAATAGAACCAAGGCACTCTCCTCCAAAAAAAGGAAGCCAATCTGGTGGCCCTTTGCCATAAACAAACTTTACAACAAAAGGAAGAAACTGTTGCAGAAAAGAGGAAAATCCCAGGATGCAAAAAACTCCCTTATCAGTCTCAGTAAGAAGCTGAGATCCCTCATAAAATCCTCCAAAGCTAGTTACAAAAATAAAATTGCCAAAGATTTGAAAGACAACCATCCCACTCCACAAGGGGGGATCCACCTTGACTCCTGGGAACTACAGCCCCATCAATCTGATGAGCCTGATCTGCAAGGCCATGGAACGTATTATCATGGAACTTATAAACAAAGACATTGGCAACCTTCAAACACTGGACTCCTTCCAGTTTGGGTTCGTGAAGGGCCGATCTTGTCTCCTGAACCTGATTGACTTCTTCAAATTAGTCTCCAGAGCTGTGGATGAGGGTAAGACAGTCCACACAGCCTATATGGACCTCATCAAGGCCTTTGACACCACCCCCCACTCTAGAATCATAGATAAACTTACTAAGCTGGGCATTAATCCCTGCATTACTTGATGAGTTGCCAACTGGCTTACAGACAGAACCCACACTGTAAACGTAGCCAACTCCAAATCCAGCTCCAGACAAGTGACAAGTGGAGTTCCTCAGGATTCAGTCCTGGGACCATTCTTGTTTGGCATCTACTTCTCTGAAGTACAGGCCAACACTAAGGGACTCTGGCTAACAAAGTTTGCAGATGACTGCAAACTGGGAGCCATTATTGAATCCCCAAATGATGTGGATATTCTACAAAAGGGCCTTACAGAAACAGGTCCAGCACTTCCAGGAATTTATGAACTCAAATTCCCTGGATTAGCTGGTAAACTCCCCTACCAGAGGTGAAAACATATTGGACCTGGTCATCACCAACATGGGCGACAGGTGTTCAGCACCGGAGGTCAACCCGTCACTGGTTAGATCAGACCATAAACTAATCACTCTGGATGTCCACACCACACCACCACCCCCAACCAAGGAAACCACAGTGAAAAACATTTCTATAGCAAACTTCACCTTACTTAAGACAGAGGTGGTAAGTTTCACAGCCCCCATGCTAAAGGATAACAGTGTCCAAGATGCAGGAACCTTTACAAATGCACTCTATGAGCACCTACAAGGATAAATGGATCATGCCATTCCTAGCAAAACCAGCTGCTCCCTCACATCCCCTGCAAATTATATATTCCAACTCTGAGATCGCACTACAGTGGGGAAAAGGGTAAATATCCTGATCTCCACTGTACAGTGTTCTCTAGTTATAAGATCGACCTCATATGTGCAAATGCACTATGCATTCACTGAACCAGGACTTGCACAAATGAAGGTTCGGCAATATGAAATTCAGCCAACCGTACTTCGACATCTCCTGATTGCCGAACCAATTGTGATTGTAAACCTATATATATCTATATATATATATATATATATATATATAGATTCACTTCATAACACTGAAAACTCAAAACACTGAAAATGAGAAAACTTCATAATATAGCAGAGCAAAACACTGGGGGTGCAGGGGTGCTTGCCCCCCTGCTTACACTTGGTGGAAAGTGCTATGATTTATGTTGTTTAAACTCAGTATATGTATGATATGTGTTTTCAGTGTTTTGAGTTTTCAAGATTTTGACGTTTCAGTGTTTTGGGTTTCAGTGTTTGGAGCTTTCAGTGTTATGAAGTGAATCCATATATATATATATATATATATATATATATATATATATATATATATATATATATATATATATGTGTGTGTGTGTGTGTGTGTGTGTGTGTGTGTGTGTGTGTGTGTGTGTATAGATCTGAAGAAAGAGAAATGCATTTTCCACTGTAACCCTTTTGTCCAAGCTGGTGTATAAATACTTAAAGTAAAATTTAAATCAGCTTAATGTTCTGCAATAGTTTACTGGTCAATAGTTGATTGTCCACCAGACACAATGGGTGGTACATTAAACACTGGTCAAAGTAGACCCAGAGGATGACATGACATTAACCTGTAGGACTAATGTTAAACCCAGACAAGTATAAGGTCAAAAAAATGTGAAAAACAAAAATTTGCCAATTACATGTAAGTGACAAAACTAAATTATTCTAGGTAAGTATAGTATCTTGGGAGTTTTTAGAATAATGAGTTCAGTAGGTCTGTCTAGCTTTCTGTGCTGTTAATTTTTAAATATATTACTTTTGGTTGAATCGTTCTAGTTTGATCATTATTCTGGTTTGCTACTTCTCTGAATCATCTGTATAGCTAGATGGCAGCACTTTATTCTTTGTGACCTACAATTTTTCTTTTTTTTAAACGAGAAACAACTTTATTAAATTATCATGTATGACACAGGCAATCTTATATTTATAAAAACGAAATAAAAACATACCGACACTATCTCAGTTGCAAACATTATAATGCCATCTTTGGTATATACCTGACCAGACACATACAGCAACTGGAATGTCTGCAAAGGTTCCTTACAAAAAGAATACAGGGAGTAAACAAAATGTCTTATACTGATCTCCTCAAAGCCCTTTCTCTTTACTTGGTATCATACAAACTTCTAAAAGGTGATCTTTGTCTGGCATACAAGGCATCCCTGGACCTGTTTGATGACTCTTTTGCACACCTGCAAAGCAAACAACATCAGAACTACTAGATTAAAAGACCTAAAATGTGCTTGCTACTTAAATAGGTCATATTTGAGAGACAAATATGTTTCTCAGAGAATTCCCTTCCATTCATGTGAAGCAGAGTTCCTCCATGTCCCTATTTAAGTGTAACTTGGACCTATGGATGGGTATCTGGAAATGTACCCTTGGTCTGGCTCCTATGTGTCTGATGGACAGACACAGTCAGTAAATCACCCCCTATAAATCAAATTTGAGGGTCACATTTGGGTTGCATGGCTAGGCTTTAAGGGTCTTACTGGTTGATAGCCTACTCTACACTTATCAACCTATCAGGTTGTTGGGGAGGTGCTTATCTCTGCACCCAAAAGCCTGGACATCGATCACTGAAGATGTCAAGATATCTGGCTGCAGTTGATTACCACCATAGGCTGTTATATCCTCTTCCTTTACCCACCTCTGTCAGTGAAGAAACTCCCTAACATTCCACCCTGCCAAAGAAGAGAAGTGGCACTGGAAATAGAAAAGCTGTTATCCAAAAGAGTCATCCAAAAGGTCCCACCAGATCAACAAGGGCATGGAACTTATTCAAGCTTCTCTATAGTGTCAAAGAAGAATGGAGACCTCAGGCCAATACTGGACTTAAGCTATCTAAATCTATTTGTCAAACACTCAAAGTTCAGAATGGTTATGGTACAGTCTATTTGCCCACTACTAATAAGGAAGGATAACGGGATGTTCTCAATTGACCTGCAGGATGCATATTATCACATCCAAATAGACAGGCAATCCAGAAGGTTTCTATGCTTCTGGCTGGAAGTCAGTCATTTCCAATTCAGGGCCCTGTTCTTTTGTCTCGCCACAGCCCTCAGGGTGTTAACCAAATTCATGGCAATGGTGCCAGCTCATCTCAGATTGCAAGGGTTTCTAAATATTTCCCTCTCTGGAGAACTAGCTGCTCACTTCTCCCACCAAACATCTCTTAATTTGCGCCAGAGATTTCCTCCTTCAAGTTTTCTCCAAACTAGGCATCATAGTGAATTACAATAAGTCACAACTATCAGCAACACAAGTCCTGGAGTTCACGGCATGCAGTTGGGCACTACTTCACAAACAGCAAAGTTCCCACAAGCCAGGTGATCTACACTACACTACAAAATCAAGCTTTACAACTGCTTTTCTTTCAAACTCCTCCATCCAGGTTGGTGCTACAGCTTCTAGGTTCAATGGGAGCAGCTATCAATCTTGTTCCCTCCGGCAAGTTTTTATATGGGAGTTTTGCAAATGACATTGACAGCCCAGTTGTCAGTCTGGTGATAACCCATCAACTTCCCAATTCATCTTACCAAAACCTGGAGAGACCATGTAAATTTGTGGATTCAGTCATTTGAGGTTTCTCAGGGCAGCCCCTTTGTTCCCCCTTTGCCCAGGGTCATGGTGACCACGGATGCATCCCAGTAGGGGTGGGGGTGGGGGCATTATATGGAGAAGATGATCCCAGGCACGTGGTCCCCCTCAGAGGTCAATCTTCATATCAGTATCTTTCAGATTAGTGGAGCCCTTTTAATGGTGCAGGCTAAACAAATCGGGGAATGCACTTCTACCCCTTGTGTTGAGAAGCAATGAGAGTGTGGCAGTGGACAGCAGTTTTGTCCAGATGCTTTCTTATAGCAATGCACATACCAGGAGAAGTTCAATGTTTTAGCAAGCAGGTTGAGCAGGTTTATCCTACTACTCAATGAGTGGCCCCTCAACTATTGAAGCAGTACATATTCTCACATCCTCTCCAAAAATGGAAAAGGTTCTCTGCTGGGTCTTCTAAGAGACATTTGGATTCTTTTTCTGTCCTTGTTTCTGCAATATTAGAATTTCTCACTTCGGTTTTTCATGATTGAGCTATTTACTCCACAATGAAAGTATAGTGGGCTGTGATTTCAAATTTTCACGTAAATGAGAATCACTCCTTTCTGGTCTCTCTTAAATTGTGTAAAGCCTTCCTCAAGGGTACTTTCCTTCTCTGCTCACCTAGCAAAGATCCCACCCTACCCTGAGATCTTACTGTTCTGTTGCAAGCTCTAACTCAGCCTCCATTTGAACCAGTAGCCAAAGTTCTTTTTCTGGAAAACCATCTTTTTGGTGGCTAATACATCAGCTAGGAGAATATATGAACTTCAGACCTTATCTTGTCAGCCTCCTTATAGCTTTTTTCATAAAGACAGGGTGTCTTTGCACACCAATCCCTCTTTTCTATCTAAGGTGGCATCAGAGGCAACACTCAATCAATCAATTTATTTACCAGTTTTCTTCCCTAGTTTCTCTAATAAAAGAGACTGTACCCTTCCTCTACAGAACAAAACCTTTCAGGAAGTCTGACCAATTATTTGTCTCCTTTTCCAAAGCAAAATCAGGCAAGGCTGTGTCAGAATTTCATTGGGGAGATGGTTATCTAGCTGCCTGTCTCACGTTTATCGGACCAAAGGCTTGGATTTACCAAAAACTCCACAAGCACATTCAACAAGATCAGCCATGACTTCTTCTGCCTTTTTGTCAACATCAATTGACAATATTTGTGCTGTTGCTACCTGGTCAAATGTTCATACATTTATGGCTCACTATAAACTGGATGATTTTCCAGGAACTGAGTGGCATTTAGTTCTATAGTACTCCAGAAAAATC
Organism: Protopterus annectens; assembly: GCF_019279795.1. Classification (NCBI taxonomy): domain Eukaryota; kingdom Metazoa; phylum Chordata; order Ceratodontiformes; family Protopteridae; genus Protopterus; species Protopterus annectens. Next base: position 1,671,328,016 of record NC_056729.1, read on the forward strand.
CTTCCATGCGGACCACCCTGGGATTCAAGTAGCTGATATTTGAATGTACAGAGCCGAGGAATGGACAGAAAAGGCAACATTCTGACAACATTCCGACACACTTTGGCTAGGCTTATAAATGCTCTCAGGCAGATAGCCTAGTGCCTACCTATGAACCTATGAACATCAGAGACAAACGTTACGCACTCAGCATAATGATGTATCTATGTTGTCTTTTTATATCCTTCTTCAACTTATCTCCCTCCTTCCCACTTTCTATATCATGAGAGATCTTTAGTTAGATTTCTGGTAGGTCCTTTGTGACACTTAGAATGTTGCTCTCCATGTTGCAGCTCCAGAGTAAACTACTTGATTTCCTTTTCTTCCTGTATATCATATATATTCTAGGCAAACTCAATCTGAGCTACAGTCTGGGTTGGTGTAGGATTACGGATGAAGTGAGGAGCCTGAGCTATGCATACTTAGTCTGGAAATAGCTGAAGTTGGATCCAAGGCCAGATCCATAACCCATCAGTTGAGGAAGGATGGAAAGAGACAACACAGATGCATTATCACGGTGAGTGCATAACTTTTGTTTTCTTGTCATCTTCATTTGAACCTATGTCACATTTTACAAGACATTTTGTTTTAATGAATACCCTCCAAAATACCACCAGAATACCCTCATGACCTATTAATTTAAAACAAATACAAAAAACTATGTACATCTTCAAAAATGAAGTTTAATCCTCATAATAGGAACAATTGCCCTAAATCAACAGTTGTACTCCCAGGCAGTAGCTAACCTAAGTTTTAGGCTGCCCATGCTAAGACATATTATAGCCTATGCCCCTACTTACACTAATTCCTGTCTGTTCTTGTGTTATCTTTATTCCCTCCCAGATGAGAAAAACGTCTTGTGTGCTTTCAGAAAACATTAACTTTTAGCCTTAAAAAAGTGCTCTGTATTTGATTGCCTGCCCCTGTAGTCAAGTTGTCTCCATGGAAACGTAAAAAAAAGTATAGTTGTCCTTAGCTGCAAACATTTCTCATCTTACACTGAATTTATTTGCTACAGGAAAACTTTTCATTACATTCAATGTTCCCTTATTTACTTGCTTACACAAAACTTGTTATCAGATCAAGCCATAGGCCTTAATCTAAGCATTCACCTCTGCAAAAGTAAGAAAAAGCTTATGAACTCTCTCTCTCTCTCTCCCTCTCTCTCCCTCTCTCTCTCTATATATATATATATATATGTGTATATATATATATATATATATATATATATATATATATATATATATATATATATATATATATATATATTATAGTCTCTGCACTTTTACACTCCATCCTTCACCTAAACAACCCAAAATTACAGCCTTTTAACTTAAGCATGCTTTTTAACTCATTACATCCGAGTGACGCCTCCAGGTGCATATGCAGTTATCTCCTACTGCTCCTCTAGGCGTCAAATATTACTTGTTCATATTGCATTAATAATTTCAAAATCATACAACATACAAGGTATCAGAATATTTTATCTTGAAGCATACATGATGGCAAACACAATTGTATTGATATCTGAACTCTGTCAATGAGTATTTGTTAGAATTGTAAGGTGATAACTTAATTTTTAAAGGCTTAGGTCACACCCACTAGGAGTTAAAGGTACACACTAAAAAGAGTTGTACTGGAGGGAATTAATTAAATTGTAATGCCTACATTTCTTAAAAGTGAAAAATAAGAAAAAAGGCACTTGTTTACTTTAGTATCTTTATCACGTACAGCAATAACTGATAATGCTTTACCATATAACATGCAAATTTTATCATGAAACCATGATAACCAGATGCAACCATATAGCCAAACTGGAGGCTAAGCTCTCTCAACTCAGTACTGGCGTAACCAGTCAGGAGGAGAAGGAAACCACACTCACTACAATTCCAGTCTCACATAGACCTACCATGACAGCAAACCAAACACATAAACACACAAAAACATACTCAGAGGCTCTAAATAAAAATCTGCCTAAGCAGCAGAGACCTCCAAAGCAGACACCCAAGCAACCGCTACCCCAAAACAAAACACGTGCAACACATAGCTCACAAAGCCAGTGTGCCGAACAGTCACAGCCCTTAAGGCTAAACAACACACCTGATACACTTGTAATAGGTGACTCTATCATCAGGCACACTGACGTCCGCTCACCAGGCTGAACAAGGAGAAGGTCACGGTGAGCTGCCTGTCAGGCGCTAGGATCCGCCACATAACACAAGCACTCAGGTCACTCCAAGGCAAGTACAAATATGACTCAGTCATTGTCCATGCTGGTGTGAATGACCTGAGACGTACCTCCCTGGACTACATGAAAAGAGACATAGAGGAGCTCTCTGAGCATGTAGCCCAGGCCGGTATGACCCTGACCTTGAGTAGCATCTTACCCTCACCAAGAATGATGCCACAATATGAAGACAAGATGATCAATTTCAACAATTGGCTTAAGTATTGGTGTCATTCAAAGGGGATCCAATGCCTGTCAGCCTGGCATGACATGCTCGACAAGCCACGATGCTTCACTAGGGATGGCTTGCACCTGCCACCCCTGGGCTTTCGGATATTGGCAAAGGCTCTTGCTACCCCCATAGTGCCTTTTTTAGGCAAGGCTCAAAAGACAAACCCACCTCCATAGGTATCACAAGGGATAAGAAACTAAGAGTAATGCTACTCAACGCCAGCAGTCTAAACCTCAAGATGCATGCACTCGAAACTCTCCTTAGCATGGAGAACATCGATATCTGTGCAGTAACAGAAACCTGGTTCAAGGCTCCCGAGAGCATCCCAGCACTACCAGGTTATACCTCATACCATGCTTTTCGGCCCCAAAACTTGGACCGAACCACAAAAGAAGGGGGAGTATCAATATTCATCAAAGATACCCACACCTCCAGGTTGGTGGCACAGCACGAAGCATCAGAGACTATCCATGTGCAACTAACAGTGGGTAAAACTGCCTTCCAGTTTATAGCCTGCTACAGACCACCCTCCCAAACCCAGGAACCCCACTCGGCCTTCCTGAGAACACTGGAAAATATGGAGGTCTCTCCAAACACCATTATATTGGGCGACTTCAACTACCCAAACATAGACTGGGAGCATTACTCTAGCTCCAACACCCTAGCCCATAGGTTCCTAGAATTTATAAACTCAAATGCTATGGAACAACTTGTTACCACTCCCACAAGAGGGGAAAACATACTGGACCTGATCATCACCAACATGGGGACTTTATGCTCCAGACCAGAAGTATATCAAAGATCAGGCCATAAACTAATCTCACTGAATATTCACATCCTGACCCCACCCCCTGCCCAGAAAACCATAGTGAAAAACTTCTCTAAAGCAAATTTCACACTCCTCAAAACCGAGGTGGAATCCTTCAAAGCCCCCGGGCCTGTGGAAAATACGGCCCAGACCGCAGAATCCTTTATAAACGCATTCTATGAACACCTTCAGGAATGCATGGATCATGCAATCCCAAATAAAACCAAGACCCAATCCTCCAAAGGCAGGCGTCCTGTCTGGTGGACCCCAGCCATAAACAAACTATACAATAGAAGGAGGAAGCTACTACATGATAGAGCAAAATCCCAAAAGGGAAGGCATCTCTGATCAGTATTAGCAAAAACTACGGGCACTCATAAAATCGTCTAAGGCCAGCTTGAGAAAAAATTGCACAGGACACTAAGGATAATCACAAGGCTTTCTTTAGTTATGTTAGGAACCTGGGTGGGAATTCCCAGATATGCTCAGAATTAGTCCAAAATGACAAAAATACACGAACCCACAGACATTGCCAACATCCTAGCTGACAGGTTCAGCGCAAACTTCTCCCCCCCCACCAAAAGGGCAAATATCTATCCCAGCAGAGTGCTGCCCCCCTGACATCTCAGATGCTCAGGTAAGAGCCGCCCTCTCCAAAGCAAAAACACAGCATCAATGGGACCAGACGGTGTCCCGGGCTGCGTCCTACATGAACTCCAAGAAGAGCTAAACTCAAACATAAAACTACTGTTCAATCTCAGCCTTACTACAGGATATGTACCCAAAGAGTGGCATACAGCAACAGTGGTCCCTCTCCACAAAGGTGGTGCCTCAACGGATCCTGGAAACTATCGCCCCATAAGCCTGACCAGCTTGGTCTGCAAAGCTATGGAAAGGATCATCATGGACCTCATAAATAAAGATATTTGGGACCTACAGACACTGGATCCTACCCAGTTCGGCTTTGTTAAGGGCAGATCCTGCCCCTTAAACCTGGTTGATTTCTTTGAAACAGTCACCAAGGCCATTGACGAGGGGAAGGTGGTCCACACAGCCTACCTGGACCTCGCAAAAGCCTTTGATACAATACCCCACTTGGGTATTATAGATAAGCTCACCAGCTTAAATATAAACCCCTATGTCACTAGATGGGTTGCAAACTGGCTCAAGGACAGAACTCACATGGTTAGAATTGCTGGAGCCATGTCAAACTCCAAACCAGTTACAAGTGGTGTCCCACAAGGCTCAGTCCTGGGACCTCTCTTGTTCAGTATATATTTCTCGGAGGTACAGGCCAACACGGAAGGACTGTGGCTGACCAAGTTCGCAGATGACTGCAAACTGGGAGCCATAATCGACTCTTCAGCCGCCACAAGCATCCTCCAAATGGGCCTCATAGAAACAGACAACTGGTGCCAGAGCCATGGCCTCAAGCTAAATGCCAAAAAGTGTATAGTCATCCCCTTTGGCAAAAACAAAGTGCCCACAAATTACCACATAGGTGGTAATCCATTAGGTACAGAAGAAGTAATTAGGGACCTGGGGACCCAAGTTGATAGCATTCTCTCATTTGACAACCACATGGCCAAAGTGGTTAGAAAAACATTTTATATAGCTCACCTAATCATGAAGGGATTCACATCTAGATCAGGGGAGGTCATCGTGCCTCTTTACTCATCCCTCATCAGGCCCATAATTGAGTACAATGCCCCTTTTGGGATGTACCTTACCAGACACCTGCAGCAACTGGAAAGACCCCAAAAGTAGCTCACCAAGAGGATCAAAGGGCTCAAACAGATGCCATATGCTGCCCGGTTAAAGAAACTCCAGCTCTACTCAGTGGCATACCGCCTGCTTAGAGGCGATCTGTACCTGACGTATAAAGCCATGTCCAACCCGGAATTAATGGACATGCTGCACCTCAGAAAATCCAAATCCCATCGAGCTACGCACTTGAGAGACTTGAACCTCAGCACTGAAATAAATAGGACATGCTGGAGGGACAGATTCATAACCCAGAGGCTCCCTTCACTCTGAAATAAAATCCCAGTCCAGGTTAGGCAGAGTCCCTCATTGACTCTCTTCAAGAGGAATCTTGATGAGTGGATGGGTGGTCATAGGTTTACCCCGGGTATCACTTCTGTGTCACTGTTAGACAGAGGCACAGTATACTAACCTCGAAAAAGGGCATAGCAAAATTAATTTAAAATGGGTGGCGAAAGCCAAACACACTTTGGCTAGGCTTATAAATGCCCTAGGGCAGATAGCCTAGTATGAACCTATGAACCTATGAACCTATGAAATGTCTTATACAAATATCATCAAGAACAAAAATTGTGTTACTTACAGTTATTTTCCCCTTTTTTTTAGTATCCTTCCAAATGTCAGTGACATGAAGTGGGGGTATATGCTTCTCAGTCCCCACAAGCCCAACAAAATCAACAAAAGTCTAATATTTCTATTTTTGCTAGTAAAGCCACATTTCACAAACATGTCCCACAATCTCACATCTATTCACCAATATCAGTGCTGTCAGTCCTCCTCCTGCCCATCTCCATCTGCCAACTCCAAACTCCAGCTGAAGTCCAAGGCACTACTGACTCCACCAGTCAGCTCCCATGCCCCTTTCTGTTTCCTAAGCACTCTACTCCGGAACACAGGAAAGGGTCTCACAGGCAATGTTCCTCCATGAGCCTCACTATCAGAAGAATGACAGACAAACCCCCCTCTGCCTGATGGCCCATGCCGTATTGAACAAACTTTTATATTTCCTCGCTAGCCCGTTCAACATCAAAAAATAACTTTGATCCTCCAGGAAACAACACTCCAAAGACAGCTGGACAAAGCAGCCTGAATTCCACACCTGCCTCTTAACACTCCCTCACAGCTCAGACAAACCCAACTCTCTTCTGCCTGCTGCACAGTGAAAACTGCCTTCCACAAACACTCTACTTTCTCTAATCTTTAATACTTTGCCCCTCTGTCACAGTTTTGTCAGGACCAATTCCATCCAATGGTGCAACTGCATCCCCACTAATAATGGTCTTGGCTGCCCTCATGGCCAGGTCTGGAGCATACACAGAATGTTCCCCATCAACTAACAAATCCTGCTATGCCACACCAGTCCAGTAGCTTATTTGTACTTTCATAAAATTAACACAGTCTGTTCCTTCCAGTTTCTATAGTACAGCAGAACATTTCAGGTTTTTCCTGCATGCTCTGTCCTCGAACTCTACCATTCTTTGAAACAGGTCTTCCTGAGCAGTCTCAAGTTCAGCCAACCCCCTCTTCAACCTGACCTCTGACTCCAGCAGCTCTATCAGTCCAAATGAATAGCTATTTTTTTTCAAGTCTTTTGTCATTTGAGTTGATATACTCCCTCATTGCTTTGCTTAATCAGCTCTGGTTACACTTGATCCATTTTGTCCTCTAGATTGCTGAAGCCATGTCTTGCACCAAAACTAGAACTTGAACTGCCTTCTGCTGAGCAGCTTCAGAAGTTCTCCAACCAAGTGTCCTCCCTTCTTCACCTCCTCTAGTTGACTTTTGCTGAGGCTCTTCAAGTTTCTTCTTTGTCCTCATCCAGGCAGTGTCCTCATTAGCCAGCAGCTGAATTAGTAAAACTGGCAGAGTTACTGGCTCTTATCACTCAGTTTCTTTTTTTCACATTAGGAGAGCTCAATTTACTCTGTTGATCAGTCATCTTGGAAGTCCTTTGTGTCTTTGCCTTTATCAGAGAATTTATAACTTCTTGCAAGGCTTTTCATCCACTTCAATCCATGAGCCCCTTTTTCTCCTTTTTGCACAACGGGTCAGGGTGTCACATTAACAGCGACCATCACCTTGAGCCAATATTTACTCCACCAAGTGACTAGTCCTGCCACGGCTGTTGTTCTTCCATAAGACACACATGTGCGCACACACACACACACACACACACACACACACACACACACACACACACACACACACACACACACGAGCGCAGTCACGCCTAAGGTCAATTGAAAATGTCCATTTCACCTACTTCATGTCTTTGGAATGTGTGAGGAAACAAGAGTTCTCAGAGAAAACCCACCAGGAAGGAGATGCAGTCTGCACACAGAAGGTACTCCAGCCAAGAATCAAACTACAGGACTTCTTGCTGTGAGGTGACAGCAATACCCGCTGTGTCACTATGCCTTCTTGCTAGGCCTCAAAACCTAGAATTATACATAAGTGCATTCTCATTCTACTCCTGCAAACCACTGACTACTTTATATATAACAAATAACTCAGCCTTTTTGGCTGTCTGATCTTTCTTTAACATAAACTGGTTTGTTCTCTAGATGTTCTGTAGTCCCATAAACCTGTCAGGCCTTATAGTTGTATCCCTGTCAAGTGTATAAATAATGCACTTGGTTTCACACTAGTGGTTATGTTAAGGATAATTACATACCTGTATATTCTAGCTATGCATTTCTTTCACTGTGACACTGTGTTGATGGTATCACAGTCACTATCAAACAATGACAATCTAGTTGTACTCATACATGTTTTTCTTTTTTGTACTTTATTTTTATTCAGAGTGCTGAGTGCTCTCGGGTATATTGGCATTCTCTTTTTCTCTTAGTGGCTTTGCTCTTTCATATTAAAATACAATTATGAGAAATTAGTTAACTTAAGTAACTATTTTTATTTAGTTATCATACTCCTGTGCTTAAGAAAACATATACTTTCACATTTCATTGATCAGATGTGTTTAAATTCATTACACTTTTATTCGACAACAGTTTAATGCTGTCTTGCAGGGATACTTAAAATCACCACCACTTCATTTTGACAAGGCAGACCTCAACTCCCAGTCAAATAATGAAAAATTTGTAAAAGTATGTAGTAGGGATACTATGAAAACAGTGAAAAGGTTTGCTTGAGGCTGCTGTGATAGGTGAACTGCCACAATGACAAAACTATAATCTTTTCTTTTCAAGCAATATTTCATATTCCATTACAAAACGTGGACAATCCGGCTACAGATCACAAGCATTAATCAGGATCATATATGCATATTTTTCCTTCTGGTCACTTGACTTTTTAGATTTTACTCATTCTAGCAGCAGCTTAGGAACAATGTTATTAACTACAGCACTGCACGTCAGTTGCTCAGTTTTACAGACAAAACTGAACTTCCAGAGACAATAGCAAGTTGCCCTATAAAATCAACAACAGTAAGATATTTGTCTGGTGGGGAAATGATATATCAGTCCTGACCACACCTAACATTACCAAATTACCGAATTTGGCAGTATTAACACTTTTAGAAAGTGTGGCCACATTTTATAGAATTAATTCCTTACTGGTCAGTTTTTATAACATCACGGCACAGAGGAAGTCAATCAAATCAAAGAAAAAGGAAGATCACTCTGTTTTTAGTAAGAAGCAGTATGTAGTCAGAGGCTAATAGATAGGCATTCCTTTATAGTCATACACTTTTTCATAGACCATCTTCTGAGGCTTTCATATACAGTCATTCAGCTGGCCACTTACCCATTCCTCACTGGTTGAAACAATGTATCTTGCTGTCGCATATAGTGGAAAGTTGGCTACAACTTGTTAGGTAAGGAATCACTCGAGACTGGACGGTCCATCATTCTTGTCTGCTGGGCTAAACTGTGAGAAAGGGAGTGATTTTTAGTGGCAGCAGAACTGCATTACTGCTCATATCACTTAAACTCATATGTTACAATGGCTTTGGTATTTTTGGTGCTGTCAGCTGATAGTTTCTCCAGGGGTTTCCCTTGCTGACACATCATTTGTCTATACCATGCCCACCTTCAAAGGAAAGATAATCATCAGATACTTAGTCCTGTCACTTCTAGCTAGTTCAACCACTTCAAGATGACCCCTGACCTCTTGCATTGCAGAGGAAATAATATTTCTGTACTATTTTTCTGGTCCCATACTGTAGACATTTTGAAATATATATACTGACAAATGCTGGGACAAGGATATGGAAGTCTATCATAGGAAGCATATAGGAACAGGATTGACTGGCCCCAAAAAGTGTTGGATAGACTGGATATTAAAACAAGAAGGATACTTCATGCTCACCAAATGATTTATAAAAATCAGTGTATACCAAGATTACATATTCCCCGTTCCGAAGGGGTGATGGGCTACCTTGAAATTGATTACATGTATAGATCTGCAATCATGGGGCTCCACACATATCTGCTGACCTCACAGGATCCAAATGTAGGGAAAGTTTTGAAACATGAGGAAAATACATTTAAGATGACAACTCTGCTTAATTTAGCAGAAGCATATCGACGTCAAGCAGGAATGGAAATCAAACCAGAAGTAGATAAAAACCAGGCAGCAACTGAATGTGCTAAAAAACAAAAGAAAGAATATAAGGTGAAGGACCAGATGAGAAGGGAAGAAATGTGGAAAAAACATAAATATAGTTGGAAGTATAGAAAACTTCTGGAAGAGCCTCATGTTGATCAAGAACGAACACAGGAATGGTTAAGGAGAGGTGAATTCACATCAAGAAATGAAAGCTTAATACTGACAGCCCAAGATAGTGGGCTACATACATGCTGGTTTACAAAGTCCATTGAACATGTGGGAGAAACAGACATATGTAGGTTTTGTAAAACCGAATTGGAAACAGTCACACACCTTGTTGCTGGTTGTAACGCACTAATGGTAGAGGGACTGTATACTGAAAGGCATAATAATGTGGCAAGACTATTACACTGGAGATTGTGCAAACATTAAAGTATTGAAGTGGCTGAAAAACACTGGAAACGAGCCACAAAGAATCTTAGAAAATGATGAAGTTTATATCACATGGGATCACCCAATACCAACATTTCAAAAGATAGATGCTAGAAAACCGGATATAGTGGTCCAAGAAAAGAAGACAAAAGTAGCATTGATCATTGAAATTGCCACACCGAGTGAAAACAGTGTCTTGCGTACAGAGAGACACAAAGTCATAAAATACCTTGATCTGCAGGCAGAAATGAGAGCCATGTGGAAGAAATATACCCATACATTTCCAGTATTTATTATTTATTTATTTCAGTTTGATGACCGGGGAGGTCCACTGGGCTCAGGAGCCCGTTTTCAGTGGAGGCCCAGGGAGAAAAGCTCCACATTACATAGTAAACATTAAAATACAACAGATAAAATTAAGATTCAAAGATACAGATACATTAAGATATAACAGATAATATTAAGGTTTATGGATACAGGTAAATTGTAATACAGAGACAGTATGAGGTACACTGTTTACATAGCATGTGAGTCATATATTGACATGGTTGGTTCAATGGTTACATAGAATCTGAATCTTGTTATTACAGAATGGTAGAATAAGCATAAATGTTAGGGGGGGAGCAAACTATTTACAATATTTACATTATATACACAAGACAACAGCAAAGAATACGTAAAATCCATGGAGCAAAGTTGTTGGAAACAGGAGTAGTATGGAAATACAATTAGTGTAGAGAGAGTAGAAGGCTAGGTGGGGGAAGTGCAATTGCACTTCGAATTAGAGAACAAGTAGGAATGGAGTTGGGTTTTGAAGTCGCCAGGGTTTTCTGTCATTCGTAATGAAGGAGGGAGAGAATTCCCTTTTTGGCTAAGGAATGGGACAGGAGGTGCTGTCCGGCAGGTCCCATTGGTGTGTGGACAGTGATTAGGTTTAGGTGAGCAGATCTAAGTGACCTGTTAGGGGTGTATGGCTGTAGGATGTTGAATAGTGCAGGACATTTAGAGGGGTTAAATAATAGCCTATGGGCAGTGGTAAGTTGGAGGTAGTCTAGAAGGTTGGGAAGTTCTAGCCAGCTTAGTGAGTGGAGGGCAGAGCAATGGTGGGAGGAGTGTTTGGCTTTATGGCGAATTTTGAAATTTTATTATAACAACATTCCATTTTGGAAGAGATGGAGGCAGATAAGTTAGTTAGTAGAGGGGCACCATACATTAGTGAGGGAAGAAGATAGGTAGTGGCGAGGGTTTGTCTAGTAGAAGGAGAGAGATAGTGGATGTTTCTGTATAGCAGGCCACTTTTTTGATGTGTTTTGTTGATGTTTAGTTGAATATGGGTGTCAAATTTTAGGTTTTCATCTATAGTAACCCTAAGTAGTTTGGCATGGGGAACAATTTATATGGTTGAATTGTTATGGCTTCTAATTTGGAAAGAGTTTTTGTCAAGATGGAAGGATTTTGAGGGGGGGGAGTAGTATTTTGGATTTGTTAGTGTTTAGAGATAGGTGGTTTTGGAGCATCCAGTTCTCAGTGGTGGAGAAAGCAGCTTGAGTGTATGATAGAAGTTCTGGGAGGTTGGTGGCATAGCAGATTAAAGTGGAGTCATTGGCGTATTGTACGATTTTAGTATTTGGGATGGCAGAGTGGAAATCATTGATAACGATGTTAAATAGCATAGGGCCAAGAATGGAACCTTGGGGAACTCCAGTGGGGGGTAGGAAGAAAGTCTGAGGTGCCTTTCCTCTATTTTACAGCTTGAGATCTGTCGGATAGGTAACTTAAGAACCAGGATAGTGTATTGTGTGAGAGGTTGAGGTTAGTAAGGTGGTGGAGAGATCTAGTAGAACTGTTGAAACTATTTTTCCAGTGTCACGGGCATGGTTGACTATATCTAGGAATGAGAGAAGAGCAGTTATAGAGCTATGGCCAGGATGGAAGCCATGTTGGGTTTGAGAGATGAGGTGGTTTTTGGTAAGGAAGAGCATTAGCTGGATGTGAATTTATTTTTCCAATATTTTTGATATTGGGGAGAGGATGGCTATGGGGCAAAAGTTTGAGGTATTATTATTTATGCCACCTTTGTGGAGAGGATATATAAAGGCAGCACGCCACAGCTTGGGGACATAAGATTCCTGTATTGATCTGTTGATTAGGATGCTAATGGGGAGGGCGATTCCGTCTGAGCAATTTGTAAGAATTTAGATGAAATGTTATCCAGGGCATTAGAGCATGGTTTTAGTTTGCTGAGAAGTTTTTTTATATATGAGGTAGAGACTGGTTTAAGTTCAAAGGTAGGGGGAGAGTTGGGTTTAGAGGCTGGGGTAGAGTGACTGAATTGTGTGGATGGGTTAACTGGGAATGTCTTATTTAGTTCAGCTATAGAGTTAGTAAAGAAGGAGTTGAAAAGAGTGGCAATTTCTGGATCAGACCTGGTAGTGTCAGGGCAAGGGTTATTTTTGGTGCCTAGGTTGAGAAGTGAGTTAATGGACTTCCAGAATTGTTTGGGGTTTTTGGAGTGGTTAGCTTGGAGGGTCATATAGTAGGATTGTTTGTCTTTGATTATATGTCTTTTAGTAAGGTTGTGGAGTTGCTTATATTGAACAAGGGTTTCTGGTTGTTTATTGTGCTGAGAAAGCTTCCAGCATTTATCTCTCTGTTGCATAAGTTTTTTGGTTTACCTAGTTAACCATGGGGTGGAGTTGGGTTTGACTCTTATAGTTTGTGGCGGAGCTTGGGAATTAAGTACATTTAGGAAAGTAGAGTTAAAGAATTTGATGGCGCTGTCAAGAGGTAGAGTTTTTAGATTGTTCCAGTTAGTTTGTTTGAGGGTGTTAGAGAAAGTTATAGGGTTGAAGTTTGTTAGGTTATGTATATGTATGTATTGGTGCTGGAGAGGGGGAGACTGGGTTGCTCGGTGGATGAAGGCAGGCAGGTGGTCACTAAAAGAGTCGGGAAGGATGCCTGAGTCTAAGACGTTGTTAGGGTGGGTAGCTAGGATCCAATCCAGCGTAGATCCTGGAGGATTGATTTTGTTAGGTCTAGTGATAGAGTTAGTACATTGAATAAAGTTGAATAGATTGACAGATAAGACTGGGCTTAGGTTGTTAATTTTGTTCCAATCTATATTAACATCTTCTAGAATGTAGGTCTCTAGGCTAATGTTAGTTGAGACCCATTGGAGGATTTCTTCTAGGGTGGTAGTGTCGTTACCTGGGGGGAATATAAAGGGATATGATGCAGATACCTTTGTGAATATTCATTTGTAGTAAACCTATTACTAGTTCTCCATTGTAGAACTGGGGAATGGGGTTTGGGTATGGAATAATGGGGAGTAGATTAAAGAATATCAAGGCTACCCCTCCACCTTTTCTATTTAAGCGGTCATATCTAAGGGCTTGAAAGCTGGGGGGTAGGATTTCTGAGTCAGAGATGGTAGGTTTTAGCCAAGTCACAGAGATGGCTACAATGTCAGGTAGGTTCTGGTGAAGCCAGGCATGGAAGATGGTTGCTTTATTTCTTAGACTCTGGGCATTGAGAGTAACTATTTTTAGGTTTTTGAGGTTGGTGGTATTGGTAGTTCTTGGGGGGATGAGGTTGTTAGTAGTACTAGGTCCAGGGTTTGGGTGTATATCACCTGCTAGAAATAGGTGGATGAAGAAGGAAGGTAATAGGAGATTTAGTTTGCCTTTTGACTGTTGGGGACAATAGATCAGAGGTTTAGGGAAGTTATGTTTTGTTGAGATGGGTAAGATCTTTGGTTTAAAGTAGTGGAGCAGGTTGGACTGTACTAGTGAGGATGATATGGTATGGAAGTGAGTTGTGGTGGGGGTGAAAAGGGGGCTGGGAGTGGTGAGGTGGGATAGAAAAGGGGGGGAAGAGGAGTGGAGGTATAGGAGGTAGTATGGTGCAATGGAATTAGAATTAAGAGGGTGATGAAGGGGGTTTGTAGGTTTTGTAGGAATGGAGAATGCATAATGTAATGGATTAAGTATGTAAGATAGAGAAGTATGGGATGTATAGTATAGGTAGGGTAAAAGAGAGAGAAAGATAAAGGGGGTGTAGGGTGTAGTATAGTGTGGCGGGTAGTGGCCTTTAATTGATGGGTGGAGAAGAGGAGGGGTAGAGTGAGGAGGACAGTAATTGGACTGGTGGAGAATGGGAGGAGTCTACTGGATGGAATAAAAGTGCGAGTAGTAGGGGTGGGTAAGATTAGGGGGTAGGGTAGGGGAGAGGCGTGAGTCCAAAGGGCGAATGGAGTGGGTAGAGACAAGTGAGTGAAACAGCACAGGATGAACAATCAGTGGATTGCTGATTGCTCAGGTAAGTTCAAGTGCGGATGAGTAGAGAATGATAAAACATAGAGTGGTAATGTTCAGAGGAGAAAAGTGGTGTTTACAGAAGAGCAAGAGATATGTGAAAGAATGATAGGAGCAAGGTGTAGGCAGCAGAATGTAATAGAAGTAAATTATAGGATAGCAGGAGCAAGGTATAGGCAGCAGAAAGTAAAGAAGTAAATTATAGGATAGCAAGATAGACTAATGGACAGGACTGGATAAGAGTGCCACCTAGGGGACAGGGAATGTTATTACAGCAGAAGTAAATGTCTGGGAAAGGCTGGACAAGGACTAGATACTAATTATGAATCAGCTAAAGGAGGCAGCAATAGAGGGACTAAGGGTCTGTAATCTAACTACTGGATACAGAGGAGGGTATGGCTGCTGGCAGTCTTGGCTGGAAGCTTACAATTACAAGCAACAAGAAATATACAATACTAAATGTCAGCTTTTCTGCCAGTATTAGGAGAACACATACTTTCTTTCTTCCTTTCTTGGAAGAGCACAGGGATAAGACAGCAGGTGATATGGAAATGGTACTTAGATTCCAGATAGTCAAATTCTTAACTTCAAGTGGAAGGAAGGCAAGCTGGAGAGAAAGGTTGAAGACGCTGGGGCCAGGAGCGCACAGCAGCCAGGGATATCCTAGGTATTCAATTCAATTCAATTCAATAGTAGTAGGAGCAACTGGTCTTATAAAAAAAGAATTTACAGTCGTATTTAGATATATTACCAATTCATGTAACACCGTACGATTTGCAGAAGGAGTCATTACTGGGCACATCGTGGGTGCTCCGAAGAGCACTTTTGGCTAACATCAAAGAGTGGACAATACTAATTTCATGAACTTTAATTGTACTTTGACTTAGGAATGGGGTCCATTCCCGTCATGGTGTTAGAAACCCAAAAGACTTGGAGAAATAAAAAAAAGAACAGGAAACACAATAAGACTTTGAAAATTACAAAGTTCAGAAGATCAGCTAAGGATGCAACAACAGAAGGAAATTAATTCTTAGATAGGTACCAATGTGAAGACCAAACCAGAAAAAGGCAAGTTTAATAAAAGGAAGTGGAGAAATATTCAGAATGAATATTTGTATGTGCATGTGTGTGTGTGTGTGTGTGTGTGTGTGTGTGTGTGTGTGTGTGTGTGTGTGTGTGTGTGTGTGTGTGTAAGTCTGTGTACATCTGTATCTGTGTGTATCTGTGTCTATGTCTATGGAGACAAAATTCCTTTTTAGAGTAAGTCCTGAACTGATGTGATTTATCTGAAGGTAGAAGACGCACTGGGCCCCGATGGAGTGCATCTAACGATGATCAACACCAAGATAAAGTATATCCGTAAATGTGAACAAATACTTATTCATACCATACATATCCTTACTCTCCCGTCTTCACTTATTTCCTTACTTCTATCAGTTTCGATTCCCTGGCTTTCTCTTTAGATATATCATAAGCCTGCTTGTCTCTCACTTCGCATTGCAGTTCCTGTTTCTATTATACTAACTTTAATTTCTCTTTAAACTGGCTAAAATTTCTCTAACTAATTAAATATTTGTCATATAACTTGTATCTATTTTTAACCAATGTTTTCATATTATGTCTAATGTGGTATAATTATTTAAACTGTATCTGCTTTTCATATTATTTTTAAAGACTGTAAAATTATTGTTCTTAAAAAGTTTTGTAATATTTTGGAGATTTTCTCCTCGGGCCTCCACTAAAAATGGACTCATATTTATTTGGACTTTCCCAGTAATCAAATGTCAATAAATAAATATTAAATAAATAATTAAGAGCTGAAAAGGAAAGTACTTTCTGGAACTAAAATAATCCTTTCTTCTGCTTGTTGCTTTTGCTCCTAGGGAGACCAATACCCATAGGAAGGGGAGTGTGGTAGATGAACGAAAATAGTCTCTAGAAAACAGTGTACTATCCATTAAACATAAATGCTATGTGTGGTAACTTTAATTTGCTTTATGATACCTTAGTTATTCTAAGGGGGTTATTTTCTTTCCAGAAAAAAACATTATTTGGGAGCTAGGAATAAAATGCCTCTGTTACTAGCACAAGAAGAAAATACACAATTGTCTAGGTAAACCTCAGGTAAATAAAAAGAAAGGCTCCTCCAATTAATTAAGCAAAACAGGCAGTTAGCTGGTTACTTTATAGTGATATCATCTCAAAGAGGATGTGTGGTCTAGTGAATGGAGTCTTGACGTCAGAAACAAAACTGGGAATACTATAAACTACAGTCATTACTGCTTGTGTGGAGAATGTGGCATAAACAGCTGTTATGGAAAGCACTCAGTGGAAAATACATGCAGAAGCATCGGAAAATCAGATTAACATTAAAAAACATTTGCATTTTGGGATTACTGGAACATAGTGACGAGGAGAATTGTGTAATTTCTAAAATGTTTCTTTGCTATAGCAAAGGGTAGATTGTGTACAAAAGACTGCTGTTCCAAAAGATTTGTATAATCATGGTGGCAGTCCTGAGGGACCTGAGTCCATTAGTACAATAATGGTTGAATAAAATCCAGTCACTACCTTTTTGGTACTTGCAACCAAAAAAGGACAAACATGACAAAATATTTTCTGCAATAGTGTTTTAACATGATTCGTTTTTCATGTTTCGGATGCTTCTTAAGTGTTTACTGATGGGTATTTTCTGATATGAAGATGCATTGGTCTATGACATGAAGCTGCTTTAGAGACTCAGGCCTAGTACTCATTGGTTGTAATTCAGTGAACACAATATATATTAAGTAAATGTAACAAAAAAGTGCTGTTTCAGTGTGGAGTCTAAAAATGGAATAAAGCATAACTGAGAACATACTAGACAGAGAAAATAAATGCTAGAACACACATTGCAACCTGTGGACTTCTTTAGAAGAATCTTGAAATATAAAAGTAAACAGTGGAAACAGAAAGAAGAAAAAAAATGTTTGTGTGTGTGTGTGTGTGTGTGTGTGTGTGTGTGTGTGTGTGTGTGTGTGTGTGTGTGTGTAAGTGTGTGTGTGTATGAGAGAGAGAGAAAGACAGAGAGAGGGAGAGAGAGACTGAGAAACAGGCAGGACTGCAAAAAAGCGCAACAGGAATTATTGGGATAAATCAGTGTGGTGCCCTTCCACAAACTAGGCAGACACAGGGATAATCTGACAAGAGGAGTTTACACTGGCTTGAAAACAACAATTTCCACAGAAAGTGTGCCTTTAAACGTCAATGGTATTCTTAAAGGGACAGTGCTCCAATTAATATGTATTCTACTATGTTAAGATGGGAGATGGTGCAACGTGGAGTTTCATTAGAAGAGGCTTACAGATTTACATTGAATCAACACTGGAAAACCATTTAATTACATGTTATCATTAATATATAAATATATCTTAAGTTTAATTTGAGCCTGCTAGTGTAGGTAAATTTAATTTGAACCTACTGGTGTAGGTATGTATCACAGGAACTTTGTGAAGCTTAGTATATACAGCTTTGTCGCCTTGCACTTACTGACCTAATGCTATATCTTAAGGGTCTGTAGAATGTCACAGTTTTATGGCTCAAATTCGGGAGTGTAGTGATGTGCTTAGATAGTAATACATTCTTATTGCGTGAAATAGCTCTAGAGCTTGTGGAGAAAAGGAATCTAGAATTAATCTTACATAATTAGGTCTGATACAATATAATAAACAATTGTATTTTCATTTACCAGAGAGCAACACATTTAATATGGTAGAAATTGTTCCCAGTTTCATAGTTAAATACTACAATAGCTGCCCTTGTGGGGCATTTTAAGCCTAGCCAATTTCCCTTCCAAAGGTGAGAAACTGAGAAACAAACTCTGTACCTTAGTCATGGCCTTAAACTGTCTACCTGGTTAGACATGAGGACAGTTTAGGTATGAAAACAAAAGAAAGCGGAGGTAAAAAAATAAGTGACTGAGAATGGTTTGTGAAAAAAATAAGCCTATCATTCAGACCAGGGGATTGCTAGGAGCCAGTTACAAATGTATTTATTATTAATAAATATTAATAAATGCAGTCTTTTCATTGTCCGTAGTCACTATACTATAACCCCTAATGGACAGTAAACATTACTTTTATTATTTACACTTTGCTGACCAGGTTAGGCCCACTAGGCCATTAGTATCTTTTCTGGGAAGACCCAAAGTCAGATGGTATTCATAGTAACTACAGGAAATTGAGCCAGGACACTGGAGAACTTCCCTTATTATTTTCTGTAAGTGCCATGAGATCTTTTACATCCACATGAGCTACCAATGACTCAGGTGGATGGGATCTCGGTTTAACATCTCTTCTGAAGGACAGCACACTCAGGAGTGCAGCACCCCCCTTACACCGTACTGCAGTGTCACTAACTGGAAAATTAATCCATCTGCCTGGTGTGGGAATAATACTCATTGCTTTCTGCACTAAAGGGGAATGCACTGCCTGTTGAGCTGCTGAGACTGCACATTTTTAGTTAAGAGCCCTTGAGATCTTTACAATTGCTCTATATGCTTAGTAAGGTACATCCCAATTCTGGTGTTGCACTCTATGATGGGCCATATTAGTGTGGAATTCAAAGAGGTGAGGATTTCTGTTGAACTGGAGGGGATACCTTTTGCTATGAACTGTGAGGTAAAAGGATGTTCTTACCACCACTGCAACGTGATGGTCAAATGTAAGGTACTTGGGTAGATTGCTCCTTTGTATCTGACCATCATGTTGTAATGGAGGTCAGAACATCCTTTCACTTTCAGAGCTCATAGCAAAAGGTATTCCAACCAGTTCAAAATAAATCTTCACCTCCTTGTATTCCACACTAATTTGGGCCACAATAGAGTACAATACTCCCATTGGGGTGTACAGTACTAAGCATATATAGCAATTGGTGGTGCTACTTGCTCTGTAATATTCAAGGTACATGAAAGCTCCTTTTTGATATAAAAGACACCTAAAAGACCCTCTAACTGTAACACTGTAAATAAACTTGCATGTGTAGCAGCTTGTTCTATTAACAATGTGGTATCTGTTTGCGAAGAATTACTGGAGTTGTCAACTAATTCAGATAAAGAGCAAGACAATCTCTTCAAACTAGTGTTCCCTCTTCTTGGATCACAGTTATAGAGTAATTAACATTAACAAACAATTACTTCTAAACGTGAAAGAATTGAATTAACAAGACAAAGAAACAACGAGGTGTCAGTAAGATGTGAAAAACTTCAGAAACAGTCTAACTGGCTGAAACAAAAGCTTAAACAGATGCATGATAAACGTGAAAGTCAGAAATGACAGGAAAATGAATAAAAAATATACACAAGAGATCAGCATGAGGTGATAGTAGAAAACTAGTCCTTCAAGAAAAAATAAGGTTTCTAGAAATATATGAAAGTTGGGACACTTTAGTACAGTTTAGAAAAAAAAAAGATTTAAAAGATATAGCACCAAAGTTTTAAGCATTGCAGAGGAATTACAAATGGACTGAGTGCATAGAATTGTGAGAAAGACATATACGAAGCCCTTTATAGCGTGCAGGATTAGTTTAAGAGCTATTTTTGGCAATATGGCTGACGTGCGATCCAGGAATGAGCGGCCAATAAGTGCACGTGAGCTCTTAGGCTAATCCTGCATGGACCGAGCTCCTGTATGCAAATTACCCCCATTTGCAGGTGAAAATCATGCAAATGAGGGTAATATGTGATCCAGGAAGCTGGTAGCTGTCAGTGCAGGACGAGTGCAATAAGAAGAAATGTACTCGGTTAGTAACTGAGTACAGTTATGCAATCCACAAAATGGAGCTATGACAGCTCCAAATAAAGGCTGCATATCATTGAGGAAGCATGCCAATGTCCAAGTAGAAGGCCATTGGCATTGCAAAATGTAAAAAAAAAATAAATAAACAACTTTTAATTTTCTTTTTGCCGATCTCGCCTGGTTAAGCATAGGGTAGCGACGCGCAAACGGGATCAGGGGGAAAATAATAAAACAAACGTAAAATAAGCATTCTAACTAAAATCAATATTCTGCCATGCTAGTCAATGGCAGTCAGAAGACAACCTGGCCAGTGAGTAATGGTTGCTAAGGGGGGAGGCTCAGTGTGGGACATGTAACTATGCATTAGCAGGCAATCCTATGCAAATGAGGGAAGGGTTAGTGAATCCCAGATTTTCCCAGGGTGTGAGGCAGGTCCCAAGAGTGTAAGAGTATAAATAGCTGGGTGCAAGACTAGGATATAGGTGACATCATGGGGGTGTGTGTCAGGCATACTGTAAGTGGATTGGAGACCTGTGGCTCGGGATTGCTCCTAGCATAGCACAGCTAAGCTAGGGGTGTGTCTAAACCTGCCTAGCACTCTTTACAAAGTGTAAGCGGGTCTGCACGCTGCACACCAGGTTGTAGAGAAAGAAAAAGGAAGTTAAACCAGGAAAAAGCAGCTCTGTGCACATTTCAGAACTCCGTTTGTGCGGTGCGCAAACGGACTTAAACAGGGAGGCTATGGGAAGGGAAAGCAGCAGTAGGAAGGTAATCATGGAGAACTAGCTGAGCTGCCGGGTGAAATGTATCAGAATCACACAGGAAGCAGACCAGCCCAGCCCAGAACACCACTATAAACCAAGCAAACACCTACCCCCCTGGTTTTTCCACACTCTGCACCACAGATGTATACAAGCGGGGAAATTTTAAAACCAAACCTGCAAAATGAGAGGGGCTGCAGCAGGCAACATAGAACAACATATGCAAAAGGCTGAGGGTGGTGAGGATGTCAATGCTGCCGAACAACCCACAGTGAGGAGACAGAGAAGAGTGTACAGACCCGGGTTACCTACCAGGGGCTACATGAGCTGGAGATAGTGGAGCGCTATA
Organism: Protopterus annectens; assembly: GCF_019279795.1. NCBI lineage: Eukaryota > Metazoa > Chordata > Ceratodontiformes > Protopteridae > Protopterus > Protopterus annectens. Next base: position 1,671,349,281 of record NC_056729.1, read on the forward strand.
GGGTGGACAGAGACCTCCTATAGCAAATCGTTGAGTTGTGCAGGCCACACCTAACACACCACACTGGCCAAAGGGAACCCATCCCAGTGGATACCAAGGTATGTGTAGGCCTAGGTATACTAGCCACAGGTATCTCCCAAACTACAACTGGGGATAACATGGGCATCTCACAGGCATCAGTATCCAGAGTATTCCACCAGTTCCTGGATGCCATGTCAGCACATGCCAGTGAGCACGTATATTTCCTCAACACATGTGAGGTGTTGACTCGCAATATACGTCTCTTCCACCAAATAGCAAACTACCCTGGGTAGTGGGTGCTATAGACTGCACGCACTTACGCATCAAAGCACCACCCAGTGAGCAGGGTAGGGTCTACATCAACAACAGGGGCATCCCCTCCATCAACTGCCAGGTCGTATGTGATGCCCAGGGCATTATACTGAATATGTGTGCTGGCTGCCCTGGAAACTATGATGATTCACACATATGGCAACTGACACAGCTGTACCACAGATTTGCCGATGTGGACATCCCCTACGGTCACCTAGTGGGGGATGCTGGGTACCCACTGGAGCCGTGGCTGATGACACCCATCAGAAATGCACACACACCTGAACAACGCCATAATGATGTACACGCACAGGCCAAACATATAACAGAGCGTGTGTTTGGGATGCTCAGGTCATGGTTCCGGTGTCTGGACACATCCGGTGGAGCCCTGCAGTATTCACCAGCTACATGTACCCAAATAGTAATGGTATGTGCTATGCTACACAATATGATTCTGCAGAAACAGTTGCAGGAGGAACAGCATGGGGCAGGGCCACACAGCCCCCCACCAATGCCAAGGCCTGTACAGATACAGAGTGACTCGAAGGAGGAACAACCTGAGCCTGCTCCAGTAGGCAGAAGGGGGCATGCCCAGTATGACCTGGCCTTGGCAAAGAGGCAACGCATAGCATATGCACCGACACAGTAGGGCCCCAGGAAATGACACCTCTCTCTGACTTGCACAGACAGTAAAATGGATGCCAAACATGACACTACCTGTCATCATCTGGACACATCCGGTGGAGCCCTGCAGTATTCACCAGCTACATGTACCCAAATAGTAATGGTATGTGCTATGCTACACAATATGATTCTGCAGAAACAGTTGCAGGAGGAACAGCACGGGGCAGGGCCACACAGCCCCCCACCAATGCCAAGGCCTGTACAGGTACAGAGTGACTCGAAGGAGGAACAACCTGAGCCTGCTCCAGTAGGCAGAAGGGGGCATGCCCAGTATGACCTGGCCTTGGCAAAGAGGCAATGCATAGCATATGCACCGACACAGTAGGGCCCCAGGAAATGACACCTCTCTCTGACTTGCACAGACAGTAAAATGGATGCCAAACATGACACTACCTGTGCCCAACCATGTATAGGGAGTGTACTATGTGCATCCGACATAGGCAGCCCTCCAGCACCATCCTCAAGTTCGGCACACCCTCAAGGTAAGTCAATCAACCTACCAATTGTCAAATGGAGTAGAATGTATTTTTACCTATAGCTATGGTATGGATGTGAACATGCAAGGGAATTGGGTGGCCGGATGTCAAGGCAGCAGATAGTAGACACCCATAGTGGCAGCATGAGATCTGTAACACATACTGGAGTCACCATAGTAGCCAGTACTACACAGAGTGACAAAACCCACTGCAGGAAATGGCCTGAGCAACAGAGGTGTCCATAAGGACCACACATACCAGTCAGGAAGGATCACATACCCAGCAACAGTCTCAGCCAGCAGGACAGGTGAAGACAAACACAAACAAATGCTATATTATAGCCTCCGAATGTGCCCTATGGTTAACCCCTCCCCCAGGCCTACACAGACAGACTGTAGCAGGCCAGGCAGTTGGATGTAAGTTGTGAAGGCTAGGATGTCAGACACTAATATGTAGGTAAAGAAAGCTAGGATCTGTACTACACTGTTAAGCCCTAGCCAGCAGGATAGGTAAGACTACAGATGGAAATGGAATACCTGACATACCAGTACAGTCCTAGAAAATGTGTACAAGTGTCAGGTGCGCCCCCCCATCCAACATACACATGGAGTAACAGTCAGGTGTGCCCCTCCTGCTATGCAGAAATGTAGCAACAGTCAATGGCAAATGACCGATGGATACCCTGCAGACACAGCATGCTACCTGTCAGTGTACAACAAAAGGTCATCACCGCAGTACAAACAACCTGGACGTGGTCCACACATGCAAAACAGATGGCCATACTGGGCATGTTCACACACTTAGAGGAATGAAGGCAATGTCAGTCAACAACATACTGAGAGGTCATACTGGGCATCCTCACACACTTAAACACATGAAGGCCATGTCTGCAAACACCAGTGGACCAGACATATCTGGAAGTTGCAGTTCTATGTGTGAACACGTCAGTATGCACCACTCCTGCCTTGCACACACAGTGGATAGGAATACAGACAAATATGTAAGGGCAACACACTATAATAAGCCACAGGCACGCAGGCATAGATGTGTGGAAGAGGGTGACCGTGACAAGGAGCTATGCGGGCCTGTCCCAACTGGCACACAGCTTAAGGGCCCATAACACATGAGGTGCAGATGTAACCCACTGCGGATACTAGCCACCAGTACCTGTCAGCATGACAGACTATGTGGTGTACGTGCCAGCTATGCAACAAGACTGTACAAGGAAGCAGCCATCTAGTAGCTATATACACGCACCTGTGACATATGACCCCGTTTGTGCCCACATGTGGCATTTCAACCCCTACATGAATGGTGTATGGCCCATGCACACACTGCCCTGGCTGAGAGGCTGGGGTGCAAAGCCATACCCATACATGTGACATCAAGACCTGCTAATCACAGTTAGCAATCCCACTGTGCCTTTACATGTGACTCACAATGAACATACCATGCCTAACAACATGGCCTGTATGGACAGATGACACTGAGATCAGGAAATGCTGTTAGCATGCTGTCAATGTAGGTGCAGGGTAAATCTGCTGACCAGTACCACTCCCTGCCACACATGGGCAAGACTGGCACATCTGATGATAAACTGTGTTCACAGCATGGGCCAGTCACCCCAGGTACAGTTGCACATGTCACTGTACATGCATGTGGGAGGTGTGCACATCCTAGACACCATCCAAGTCATGGACTAGGGAACACAGACATGGCAAGCAATGCCACAGCATTGGCCACACACAATAGTCACCCATGTGACTGGAAGATGGATGCAATACACACCTGTGCGGGCAAATGCAGAAGCAGCAGGCCTGTGCCACAATACAGACCATTGTCATGTGGGCTGATGCCAAGGTATACCCATCACCTACCCTTGTATAGCCTGCTGACACTGTTGGCCACCACACACCCGTGCAGACATGCACCCATGTATGTCCGAACTGGACACTGTGTGTTTGTGTGTGTATTGCATGGTGCATATGTCCACATCCACATGCACTACTCCCCCAGGACACAGTGAAACATGCCGCCTTATGTCTGACACCCCCTCATACTCACTGCCCATATGACCTCCGTATCACTCACGTGATGCATGTCTTCCCTGCACACTGATGTGTTGTGGCAATCCCACTAGTGATGGGTTGCACTCCTGGCCCTGCCAAGTGTGTTAATGTGTGTACGTCCCTGTGTGAGTGTGCCTGTGCTGATGCTGGCACCCGTTCATGCAGACAGGCATGTGTACGTCACCTACTGTAAATCTACCATATCCCTGTTTCAGATGTCACTCACCATCACATATATGTTCTGAGTGCTCCCCACCAGATAACCCATGTGGTGCATCCAATAACAGCATCGAACTGTGATAGCACTACATAGCTCTTGGGTGTTTGATACCCTGTGCTGGTAGGTGTGTGATGCAAACATGCATCAGTATTTCCCTCCCACCCCTCCCTGACATGTAATTGCCTCTGTCTTCCTCCCCCACTACCTCTCTGGTGGATGTGGAGGGCCACACCTGCATTGCTTAGGCAGCAGCATGTGTATTTAATGTGATACTCATGATCAACTGATGGCCTCTGCATGAATTGCAGCCCTTTCCTAGCCAATTGCATGTGGAACAGGTGTGGTAACATTCTCATAGCCAATTGCATGGAAACACACTCCAATACCTGGGAACATCCGGGTGATGTTGGCCCTTGTCTGTCACTGTGAGCAGGAGCTTCAACTGTCGTTTGGCAAACAGCATTTCAGATGGGTTGGGGATTTACCTCTAACAACATACACTGTGGGAAGAGGGCAACAAACAGGAGGGGATGTGCCTGACCTGACTATGAACTGCAAGTGCTGCTATACTGCATATGGAGTAATGTTGGATTAACAGTGTTTGTCTGGATATGCCTGTCGTACATGTCACAATACCTGCCATGTCAGTTCCATGTATATCAGAAATCCTCATATGCAGGCTCAGCTGCAGACTGGGCTGTGTTGTGCCTTTGGTGTCATGTGTTAGCCATGATGCATCTATCCGTGGATTGCAGAAGGTAGTGTGAGGACTGCAGTCTGTTGATGGTGAAGGCCATGACAGTTACTGACTACATATCCCTCATTGGACATATGTTGCAACAAACCCCGTTACAATGGTAGATTAATGAGGGTGTCATAGCAAGATGTCTATACTGGCCCTGTGTATGTGCTGTCAGCCACACCTCTGTCAACCTTTGTATATATGTCATGCATGAAGTGGTGCATATGTGCTGTACACCGTAAATAGTGTCATCATATCTGATAACATGCCAGTGATATATCTGTTATGTACAGTATGGGTTACACCTAATGCCATACCCAGGAAATCCTGTGGATGTTTATACAGTACTGAGGTGTGTGTAGTGATAGTGAATGTCGGCAGTGTGTGAATTTGTTAATATGTACTATGGCCTGTGTACAGACTGTGGTAGATATCATTGTTCTAGCCCACCTTCTATCTGTTGTTACATGCTGCCCCACTGTATGGTACCATTTTACCTTACATGTGTGTAGATCCATACACACACATGTCCCATACCACAGACAACCATCAGACCAGGCTGTGTAGCAGCCCAGTATATGTAGGGTCATTCTGTGAGTGGCACATATGAGGATGATGTAGGACAGATAGTCCATATACTGTACTATTATGCTGGCGTACCATATGTGGATGTGGCTGTGTTCACATTTGTTGTGGTTATGCACTGTCACACAGGTGTATCCTACCCTGTGCTGTGACATGGCTGTCAAGCCTGCTATATATGCAGGTACTGTACCATGATAACCTTAGGATGTCTGTCAGTAGCCAATGGCACACATGTTATGAGCTGATGTCACCTTCCACACACACCATGTCTGTGACAACAATCCCATTGACAGTAGCAAATGTCTATTAATATACCAACTATACATACTAGATGTCCCCTTTCACTACTACATTAGGACTATAGGGGCTGGGGTAGGGCTACACTCCATGGCTAGGACATATGGTGGGACGATATGGACATGTACTTATCCAGATAGCCATATATATATATATATATATATATATATATATATATATATATATATATATATATTTGAGTACACATGTGTAGTACTTCCAATTACCACTGTCATGGCAACCACCCACTATGAATCCCTACATCATGTGAGCATATTCCCTGTACATTCCTTGTATGGACATCCTTCCTGTGTGTGGGCATCAATGTTACAGACAGCAGGTAGCAATACCTCTTACAGGAGAACCTGCACATTCAGGGCAGCCGCATATATGTAGGAGGATCGGGACATACAGACAGACTTTGAGTAGAGTGGTGTAATGCTTTGCATAGTACTGGTGTTACAGGGTGTGTGTGTGTACATAATAGTTTACCTTGAACTTCAGTCTGTCTGTATAGCTCACTACTGTAGGCCTATCCTCTAGCTGGACAGAGGTGTGCCTATCATGTGTTGTCTGTCAACCACACAGGTCCTGTGTTGGATATTACAGTGTCAGTGTGTGTGTTGCATGCTAGCAGTACATGGCTATATCCATTTGTGTACCTGATGTTGTATTCCTGCATTAGGGTATGTTGCAACACATCCTGTAACACCAACATGTTCCAGGGTGTGTAACTGCAATATTGTGGGTAGGGCCCTGCGTACCTGCCTTTGTCCTCCACATATATGGCAGCCTTTGTCCTGTTGTGATATGGGTAGAGGTTGTTAGGTAATGGCATATCGTTACCTACTGCTAGCATTCCTACTATCATCTCAGTCATAGCGTGGACATCCACAACATTTGTTGGCCAGGGACCATACATGTGACAGATACATCGACATTACCACAAGTAATGAATGTCCCCCTAGGGTTTGACTACAGGGTGTAATTGAAGGCTACTGAACTACATCTGATATTGTTGACTGTTACGTATCGTGCAGGCAAATCCGTTGTCAACTGTTGTACGAATTGAAGGTCTTAGCCTGGACACCATAGTATGTTATATATCTGCACTGTCTGCATCTACTGTTTTGTGTGGACCTTGCATCCATCACTGGTTATATACATCAACATCCATGTGCTGTCAGTAATGGCGTACATTATTGTACGGTACACAAATAAAGGTTGTCTGTGTATACATACCTGTGTGTCATGTCATGTCCTTTGAATTGTGAGTGGGTATATGTGCAATGTAAGTATCCCCTTTGTGGGTCTGGTTGCCACCCCACACATGTCACAGGTACCGGTTACAGGGCTTGTGGCTGGGGATATACATTGCACCCAGTACGTCCACAGTACTGCTACACATGTATGGCTACTAATAACCTTTGTCTGTGTATATGTGTATATGTATATATATATATATATATATATATATATATATATATATATATATATATATACCTGCACATGATTATCAGTGTATGGATGTGTGTGCATATCTGTACCATTGTAATGTGTAGCACTTCAACATAGTACATTCCCTGCGGTACAATGGCATATCTGCATGATATGTTACAGATATTGGCCTGACATGTACAGGTGACATGGATAACTGTTGGAGCATTGTAGCTGTGTTGTGGTGGGTCCTGCTGTCAAGTACTGCATGTGCTGGATATTGGATTGCACAGACTATCCGTTAGGGTTGGGGGGTACATAGCAGTAATTACCAGGTGTCCCTCATTTGTGCCCCTACCCCCATTAACTGTGCTCATGGTCTGTTATGTAGTACGGAGTGGGCCAGGAGTAAGTTCCCATGTGGAAATCATATACACGTCTATCTGTATATATATATATATATATATATATATATATATATATATATATATATATATATATATGGTTATGTTTATCTGCAAAAGTATATATGTTAAACCCCCATGTATAGAGGGATAGAACTGGGCATTAATATAGCTCTAGCTATGTATATGTATCCATATATATATGTGTGTGTATGCATGTATGTAGATATATATATATATATATATATATATATATATATATATATATATATATATATATATATATATATGGATATATACACTGAACATATTATTCTATCTATGTACGATTGCTGTTATATGGTTATTTGTGAGTCATACATACACACACACACACACATATATATATATATATATATATATATATATATATATATATATATATATATACATACCTATAGCTGTCTATCTCTCTACATTTGCAAATGTATAGCTGTCCATATGTCCATGCATGTTCAGCCTCTATGTGTGGCCTGTACCTCATTCTCTTGGCAATTGACATGGATGACCTTAGGACTGAGGTCAGTCATTTGTGCTGACACGTACGTGTTTCAGACGTATCATCTCCAGCAATATATGTGTTCTAAAACATATAACTGTGTAACTTGCAACTTTTGAAGTGTATTAGGGCAGGGTATGACAGATATCCCTATATGTGCCCACATTATGGTGCACTATGTCCGGGATTCATGCATTAAGAGGTTGTGTGGTGTGTTATTACTACATTCCCTATGCTGTTGACTGACTATGCTGGATGATTTGTATGTGGAATGAGTGGTTATGTACATCTGTCATGGTTTAATGGTACATCATGTAGTGTATGATGTGCAGCATCCCGGGTGTGGCCCTTCCACAGGCTGTATATTGTGTTTCAGGGAAAACACCAGCTGTCGGATACAGAGTGAGTTAGGGACATTTGAGTGGTCGTACGCGGGTGTGCACAGGTTTGCACAGAGCTAAGTAATGCTATGCTCTGGTTGTGTTTCTTTACACTCAGCTGGCATCTACTTAGCTCAATCTATGTAGGCAATGCTTACCCCCACGCGAATACACGTACACACACTTTAATCTGATTATCCATGTGAACTGCGCTTACGCATGCTTACTAGTGCCTTAGTCATTATGACACTTCACATATGCATTTAACGCAGTACTCCTGTGCAAATATAAATGTTACTTAGTAGGTTATACAGCACAATGAAGTTAACATACGGATATCACATGGAATATAGGATGTGCTGCAGTGGGACTCGACCCGGGAAGCATGCGCGTTAGGCAGATGCTCTGGCCACTACACTATTGCTGTTTTGCTTCATTTGCATATGTCTACCATAATGACATACACATGTCCCCTTCCTCCGGCCCCCGAGCTCCATGTACACAGCATCCATCCATTCCCTGGTTGCTAGCCCTGCCATACAACACCTCCACATACTTCCCTCTCTGCACGTCTCTGTACACCTCCAGTATACTGTCCCCATCCAAGCATCTGCAGGCTCTTCATCCATTTAGTCCACGTACATACCAGCCTTCCCTTGATCCTTCTCTGATACTGGTGGTGACATCGATGTGACCCACAACTGTTGGTTCATCCCGCCAGGGACGGACCTGTCATTGTGTCAAGAGTAGACCTAGCTGGTCTATAGTGTTTCTCCCATTGGTAGCATCCTGGCATGGTATTGTGTAGCAGCGGTTTGCTTACACACCTGGCCAGCCTCATCTCCCGGTTCCACGGAACCAACACCCCAGGTGTGACATACTGTGCATGAAGCACGCTCACATGCCCCCATGGTGTGCACTGTATATCATTATTCCCTTTGGTATTATGCAGGACTACTGTTCTCACAGAATGATTGGACAGGCACTGTTCTGTGCTGTACATAGACTGCTCATAATATTGTGGTTGAGCAATGGACGCATGTGTTCTGGTATTAATCTACACACTTATATACATTTCCTATACTGTTGGATGCCTGTGCTGGATGATGTGTTTGTGATCACAGCAGCTGAATGTGTATCCGCCATGGCTTAGTGGAACTCACGTCTACTATAGTGTGCATGGTTGGGGGTTTGCAACCTGGCAGTGCAGATTATTTTGTTATTGGCCACAACAATAGCTGTTGGCTACAGAGTTGCTATGGCACTGTAGAACATTTGTAGTGGGTATGCACTTGTTTGCGTGAAGCACAGCATTACTGACCACTGGTTGCGGCGTCTTGCACTCACTTAGCCTCTACGTTGCTTCACCAGTGTGGTACTCGCATATTGGCAGCCAAACAGGCTTACACCCACTTGCTTCCGCATACACACACACAACATATGCATTTTGTTCACATCTGTCAACCAGGACACTCGGACTGTATGCTTGACCATTGTCAGCAGTGGCCCAGGGTGTAGAGCTCCACATTGACCCCAGCTACGTATCCGAATTAATACTGGGGTGTTCACATTCATAGAGGGTAACAGACATAACATAGCTATGTCCCCCATTAATCATGCTTAGTTTACATTAAACTGTCGGTATTATTCATGCTTAGGTCAGGT
>NC_056729.1:1671364110-1671486610 GCF_019279795.1 Protopterus annectens
GAGCATAGTAGGTTGTCACAGGGTATATTTCTGAGATTAACTAAATTCAAGAAGATGTTGGTATTGTCACGCTTTGACCTCTCTAGTAATTGCTTTGCACTCTGTACTGCATGTTCAGCAATGCTGTTTGACTGTGGGTATTCTGGACTGCTAGTAACATGGATAAAGTCCCAGTCTTTAGCAAATTTCTGAAACAATTGACTGGTAAACTGGGTACTGTTGTCAGAAATAACTTTGTGTGGACTACCATGGACTTAGAAATGACGTTTCAACTTGGTAATAATAGCACTGGACTTTAGGTTAGGTAAAAAATCGATCTCAAGCCAGTTCATATTAGAGTCTACCAACACTAAGTAATGCTGATTGTTCCACTCAAATATGTCAGTTGCTACTGTTGACCAAGGTAGTTCAGGAATCTGGCTTAGATGAAGTGGCTCTTTTTGCAAATGTGGTTTAGTACTATTGTATACTGAACAAGATGAAAGCACTTTATCAATGTCCTTTGACAGAGAAGGCCAAAATACTAGTCCTCAAACCCTTCTTTTGGTAGCTTCAGAACCTGGGTGGCCACGATGCAAAATGTGAATGTATTCATGTTGTAAGGAAGTAGGAACAACAACTTTAGGACCTTTGAAAATGATACCATCTTCCATCAGCATCTCACCTCTGTATGGAAAATAAGGTTGTACTTCTGGCGGTACACAAGATTGCTTTGACGGCCATCCAACATTGATGAAGTGGTTGAGCTTCTGCAAAACTGGATCAGCCTTTGTATGATCTTTAGTCTCAATAGGTACGGCTTGTATCCTGCCCCTCCTGCCTCTACCTAATGCATACCTCTTCCCCTCCCCTCTCTGCCTCTTATCCACTGGGATATTATTTATACCCATAGTTCTGTGAGGCGCCATCTTTAAATTTGTTATTCTTCTTGAATAGTCCCTGGCTGCTGTCTGCTCCTGCCTAAGCTCCTTTTGCCTCTGGTAAGTGATTTATTTTGCTATTTAGTAGCCTTGTCTATACTTCTTAACTGATTTCCAAGCCTGTAACGAGTAATGCAACTACGCCATCCACGTGGACCCTACATATGTTGCCATTGCTCAGCCACCTCCCTACAAGCCTGAATCAGCTGCCTTAAACTGCTGTTGCTCCTATTATCGCTGTTACGAGTGAAACAGCCGCTATTAATATCTTATTTTTGTGTTATGCTTGGAACTATTTGGTAGCAGTATTCCACTCTCGTGGAGCTACTTATCAATGTACTTCATATCCCATTAGTCCGTTCTGGTCCTGGAATGGATTATTTTTAATCAGCAACTCCCACTTTGAACTGATCTGGGAGCACTAACATTGTAAAAGTCCATTCTCTGCCTGGAATGGCTTTATATAGCTGCACCACCCACGTGGAGCAAGTCTCGGCGTTCTTATGATATCAGCTGTCCGTGTTTAGTCAGGAACATCTTATTCTGAGTGCCCTACCCTCATGGAGTTAATCTAAGTATACTAATGGTATTATTTCCCCTCCAGCTTTTTACTATATGTGATTTAATGAACCGAGTCTTTCTTTCATTATTTTAGCTTCTTGGCTTTCATACTACGCCATACACTTGGCTCCTTTGCTTTAATGGTACTAGTTTAAAACATGTAAGGCTGGTCTTTATTGCCCTAGTGAACAGATATACAAATTGGCTTAAGATTGAATTAATTATGTATTACACTCTAACAACTGCAGTCTATGTATGTACTATACCTTTTTTTGCATTCAATGTATGTACTATAACTTAAAGTCAACATATGGACAGCTGTCCTAACAGTGCCTTTGCTACTTTATAACTCTTACAGTACTACTGCATTACAATTGAGTTCTACAACTGCTGTCTGAAATAAGTGAATGCATAGAAGCTATTTTTATTAATTATGTCTTTTTGCAAGCTAATTATTTGTTTATTGTCATTACTGAGTAACATGTGCTAACCTTTTTTCTCCTCTACATTTATCTTCTATTTCTCTCCAAAGTACCCTGTGTTCCTCTGTGCTGTTCCTGAGATAGTCTCTAACTGCCTACCTACCTGGTGACAAAGGACCCTATCCAATTCTGCAGCCTCATCTAAACTGCCTTTTTTTTGCCCTGCACCCTCTCTCAAGGAAGCAAGGAAGTATATGGTTGACTAAGTCCTGTTTTTAAAACTGACTACTGTCTACTACTTGCTTCAGGGGTTATAAAGTAAGCTACGAGCCTTAACAGCCAGCAGCCTTTACTACCCCCTCCTATCTACCCTGAATCTAACTAACCTCCTCTACTTCATGTACACCCCCCTCTGACCTTCACTCCATCCCTGGTTCTAAACCAGCCAGCTCCCTACATATCTCCTTGCAATACTGGATCTGCCCACTAGGTGGAACCCTCTTTCCCTATAATTATCTCAAGCTTTAATCATTCTGTAGTTTTCCTCTGTTTCACACAAAATACCCCTTAGGTCGTAGACCTGCTACTATGTTTTCCCTTACCCCTTACTTCAACTGCATACTCTTACCTGTTCTTTCTCTAATCTCACAGACTACTGATATACCTCTGATCTTTCCCATGCCTGACTCACCTACTTACATTCAGTTATCAGCACTGCTGATAGTTTATTCTTCACTCTGTCCTTCACTTGTCTCTACTCGCTCCGTTCGCCCTGCGGGCTCACTCCACTCCTCTCCCTACCCCCAAATTCCACCCACCCCAGGGGTCCTACTCTTATACCAGCTAACCACACCCTCTTCCTCTCACACTAATCATATCCCCTCCCATTGCTAATTATCACCTTTCTTCCTTACTTTCAATTACCTCTACCAATTTCTCCTACCGCACCCTACACCTGTTTCCTTCCACACTTAGCATACCTCCAAACCAATAACTACAATCTAACAATTTACCCTCCCAGATGCATTTGCCACCCTACTCAACCCTCTTACAGAGGCTACTCATACTTCTACCACCCCTAACTTTAGCTTACCTGCTAACCTCCTATGAACACCCAATATATCCAAAAACTCTCCACCCCAACACACTATCTACCTCTCCTACTCTACCTACTCTCAATAACCATATTAACATAACATCCATTCCTATCTACCAGCAAAATTCCATAGGATTACCCACTTTAGATATGACTCTCCCAAGCCAAGAAAATCTCTCACTCTATATACCAAATTCCCAGATCTTAGACTTCAGTCTCTACGACTCTTATTGAAAGATGGTGACATTCATCCCAACCCAGGCCCTATTACTACTACTACTACTACTACTACACAACTCCATAACCCCAACCTCCATCATATCCACTCCTTTACTAAACCACTTAACTCACTGCTATTAGCTCACCTCAACATATGTAACATCAATAACAAAGTTACACAACTCCACGCTCTTCTAGATGTCTACTCCTTCAACATTCTTTGTTTAACAGAAACTTGGTTAAAACCTTCAACTAAAAACAATGAAATCATCCCACCTGGTTATAATATTTTGCGACTTGACTGTACAACCAAAAAGGGTTGCAGTGTAGCAATCCTTTTTAAATCCAACCTACAGATTACTACCTACAACTTGTTACCACCTCAAGTTTCCAACGCTGAAATTCTTATTACCAAACTCCAACTTAACAAAGTCAAATTTTATTATCTGTACCTATCTCCCTCCTGGTAATAATATTGCAACAATAGAAAATATCCTCTGTTGCCTATCTCATAATTTACCCCAAGAAACCATCATCCTAGGTGATTTTAACATTGATTGGAAATGTTTTAGCAGTTTAAACCCTACAAGCCATATAAACCTTTTAGGTTTTTCACAAACCATTACCGCCACTACCAGGATACACAAGCCTAATAATAAAGAAAGTATCTTAGACTGGATACTCACAAATAGTCATCTCCAGTCATATGAATCTGGTACCCTCCCTGATGATGTAAGTGACCACTCACTAACCTACATCATCAGGCATAAAACCAACCTACCCAACCCAACCATATCTACGACAATTAGAACCAAGAAAAACTTCAACCCCGATCTCTTCCAAAGGGAACTAAGAACATGCAACTGGTCTCCCTTAAAATACCTCCCACTGGAGGAAGCTGTCGATTACTTTAACTCTAACTTCTTATCCATACTAGACCACCATGCCCCCACACGCTCTATAGGAATGAGAACTAAATCTGCCCCATGGCTTTCAAAAGATTCCAGGCAAAAAATCAAACTCAGAAATAAATTCTGGAACAAATCACGATCAACTAAAAACCCAGTAGATCAACAAAACTTCAGGCAACTAAGAAATGAAACTAAAAAAGCAGTCCTGTCTGACAAAAGAAACTACTACCTACAATTACAACCGACCCAACATAATCAACCGCAAAAGTTCTGAGCAAGTATTAATCAATTATTACACCCAGGTCAAGCCATCACACCAAACCCACAAGGCACAGACCAAGAGAATCCTAAACAGACTGCTAATACGTTTAATACCTATTTCACTGAGGCCATTCAAAATCTTACTAATCAGCTATCTACTCAGGACTTACCTATATCCAACTATATCAATAACCCACCCGCTCCTTTTCTCTTCCAGCCAGTACCAACTACATACATTCTAGCCCTCATCCAAAAGCTCAAACCATGTACTCCTTCAGCTGACATGATTCCCACTAAATACTTACAAAAGACAGCCAAATCTATTGCATATCCCATTTCCATTCTTATTAATAGAACTATCACTGAAGGACACATCTCAAGCATATGGAAGGTCTCCCATATTATTCCCCTTCATAAGGGAGGTAACTCCACTGAACTCTCCAACTACCATCCCATTGCCCTTCTGTCTCCCCTAGCTAAGATCATGGAAAAATGCATCCATAAACAATTGCTAGACCACCTAATCCAATACAACTTACTTTCCAACTCACAACATGGTTTCAGACCCTCACACAGCAGTACTGCTGCCCTTTCAGACCCTCACACAGCACTACTACTGCCCTTTCAGACCCTCACACAGCACTACTGCTGCCCTTTCAGACCCTCACACAGCACTACTACTGCCCTTTCAGACCCTCACACAGCACTACTACTGCCCTTTCAGACCCTCACACTGCACTACTGCTGCCCTTTCAGACCCTCACACAGCACTACTGCTGCCCTTTCAGACCCTCACACAGCACTACTGCTGCCCTTTCAGACCCTCACACAGCACTACTGCTGCCCTTTCAGACCCTCACACAGCACTACTGCTGCCCTTTCAGACCCTCACACAGCACTACTACTGCCCTTTCAGACCCTCACACAGCACTACTGCTGCCCTTTCAGACCCTCACACAGCACTACTGCTGCCCTTTCAGACCCTCACACAGCACTACTGCTGCCCTTTCAGACCCTCAGACAGCACTACTACTACTGCCCTTTCAGACCCTCACACAGCAGTACTACTGCCCTTTCAGACCCTCACACAGCACTACTACTGCCCTTTCAGACCCTCACACAGCACTACTACTGCCCTTTCAGACCCTCACACAGCACTACTACTGCCCTTTCAGACCCTCACACTGCACTACAACTGCCCTTTCAGACCCTCACACAGCACTACTACTGCCCTTTCAGACCCTCACACTGCACTACTACTGCCCTTTCAGACCCTCACACTGCACTACTACTGCCCTTTCAGACCCTCACACAGCACTACTACTGCCCTTTCAGACCCTCACACTGCACTACTACTGCCCTTTCAGACCCTCACACTGCACTACTACTGCCCTTTCAGACCCTCACACAGCACTACTACTGCCCTTTCAGACCCTCACACCGCACTACTACTGCCCTTTCAGACCCTCACACAGCACTACTACTGCCCTTTCAGACCCTCACACTGCACTACTACTGCCCTTTCAGACCCTCACACTGCACTACTACTGCCCTTTCAGACCCTCACACAGCACTACTACTGCCCTTTCAGACCCTCACACAGCACTACTACTGCCCTTTCAGACCCTCACACAGCACTACTACTGCCCTTTCAGACCCTCACACAGCACTACTGCCCTTTCAGACCCTCACACTGCACTACTACTGCCCTTTCAGACCCTCACACAGCAATACTGCTGCCCTTTCAGACCCTCACACAGCACTACTGCTGCCCTTTCAGACCCTCACACAGCACTACTGCTGCCCTTTCAGACCCTCACACAGCACTACTGCTGCCCTTTCAGTCCCTCACACAGCACTACTGCTGCCCTTTCAGACCCTCACACAGCACTACTACTGCCCTTTCAGACTCTCACACAGCACTACTGCTGCCCTTTCAGACCCTCACACAGCACTACTGCTGCCCTTTCAGACCCTCACACAGCACTACTACTGCCCTTTCAGACCCTCAAACAGCACTACTGCCCTTTCAGACCCTCACACAGCACTACTGCTGCCCTTTCAGACCCTCACACAGCACTACTGCTGCCCTTTCAGACCCTCACACAGCACTACTGCTGCCCTTTCAGACCCTCACACAGCACTACTGCTGCCCTTTCAGACCCTCACACAGCACTACTGCCCTTTCAGACCCTCACAGCACTACTGCTGCCCTTTCAGACCCTCACACAGCACTACTGCTGCCCTTTCAGACCCTCACACAGCACTACTGCTGCCCTTTCAGACCCTCACACAGCACTACTGCTGCCCTTTCAGACCCTCACACAGCACTACTGCTGCCCTTTCAGACCCTCACACAGCACTACTGCTGCCCTTTCAGACCCTCACACAGCACTACTGCTGCCCTTTCAGACCCTCACGCAGCACTACTGCTGCCCTTTCAGACCCTCACGCAGCACTACTGCTGCCCTTTCAGACCCTCACGCAGCACTACTGCTACCCTTTCAGACCCTCACGCACTGCTGCTGCCCTTTCAGACCCTCAAGCAGCACTACTGCTGCCCTTTCAGACCCTCACACAGCACTATTGCTGCCCTTTCTGACCCTCAGAGCACTTTCAGACCCTCACACAGCACTACTGCTGCCCTTTCAGACCCTCACACAGCACTACTGCTGCCCTTTCAGACCCTCACACAGCACTACTGCTGCCCTTTCAGACCCTCACACAGCACTACTGCTGCCCTTTCAGACCCTCACACAGCACTACTACTGCCCTTTCAGACCCTCACACTGCACTACTACTGCCCTTTCAGACCCTCACACAGCACTACTACTGCCCTTTCAGACCCTCACACTGCACTACTACTGCCCTTTCAGACCCACACACAGCACTACTACTGCCCTTTCAGACCCTCACACTGGACTACTACTGCCCTTTCAGACCTTCACACTGCACTACTACTGCCCTTTCAGACCCTCACACAGCACTACTACTGCCCTTTCAGACCCTCACACTGCACTACTGCTGCCCTTTCAGACCCTCACACTGCACTACTGCTGCCCTTTCAGACCCTCACACAGCACTAATGCTGCCCTTTCAGACCCTCACACAGCACTACTGCTGCCCTTTCAGACCCTCACACAGCACTACTGCTGTCCTTTCAGACCCTCACACAGCACTACTACTGCCCTTTCAGACCCTCACACAGCACTACTACTGCCCTTTCAGACCCTCACAGCACTACTGCTGCCCTTTCAGACCCTCACAGCACTACTACTGCCCTTTCAGACCCTCACACTACTACTGCCCTTTCAGACCCTCACACAGCACTACTGCTGCCCTTTCAGACCCTCACACAGCACTACTACTGCCCTTTCAGACCCTCAGACAGCACTACTACTACTGCCCTTTCAGACCCTCACACTGCACTACTACTGCCTTTCAGACCCTCACACAGCACTACTACTGCCCTTTCAGACCCTCACACAGCACTACTACTGCCCTTTCAGACCCTCACACTGCACTACTACTGCCCTTTCAGACCCTCACACAGCACTACTACTGCCCTTTCAGACCCTCACACTGCACTACTACTGCCCTTTCAGACCCTCACACTGCACTACTACTGCCCTTTCAGACCCTCACACTGCACTACTACTGCCCTTTCAGACCCTCACACTGCACTACTACTGGCCTTTCAGACCCTCACACAGCACTACTACTGCCCTTTCAGACCCTCACACTGCACTACTGCCCTTTCAGACCCTCACACTGCACTACTACTGCCCTTTCAGACCCTCACACAGCACTACTACTGCCCTTTCAGACCCTCACACAGCACTACTACTGCCCTTTCAGACCCTCACACAGCACTACTACTGCCCTTTCAGACCCTCACACTGCACTACTGCCCTTTCAGACCCTCACACAGCACTACTGCTGCCCTTTCAGACCCTCACACAGCACTACTACTGCCCTTTCAGACCCACACAGCACTACTACTGCCCTTTCAGACCCTCACACAGCACTACTACTGCCCTTTCAGACCCTCACACAGCACTACTACTGCCCTTTCAGACCCTCACACAGCACTACTACTGCCCTTTCAGACCCTCACACTGCACTACTGCCCTTTCAGACCCTCACACAGCACTACTACTGCCCTTTCAGACCCTCACACAGCACTACTGCTGCCCTTTCAGACCCTCACACAGCACTACTGCTGCCCTTTCAGACCTCACACAGCACTACTGCTGCCCTTTCAGACCCTCACACAGCACTACTACTGCCCTTTCAGACCCTCACACAGCACTACTGCTGCCCTTTCAGACCCTCACACAGCACTACTGCTGCCCTTTCAGACCCTCACACAGCACTACTGCTGCCCTTTCAGACCCTCACACAGCACTACTACTGCCCTTTCAGACCCTCACACAGCACTACTGCTGCCCTTTCGGACCCTCACACAGCACTACTGCTGCCCTTTCAGACCCTCACACAGCACTACTGCTGCCCTTTCAGACCCTCACACAGCACTACTGCTGCCCTTTCAGACCCTCACACAGCACTACTGCTGCCCTTTCAGACCCTCACACAGCACTACTGCTGCCCTTTCAGACCCTCACACAGCACTACTGCTGCCCTTTCAGACCCTCACACAGCACTACTGCTGCCCTTTCAGACCCTCACACAGCACTACTGCTGCCCTTTCAGACCCTCACCACACTACTACTGCTGCCCTTTCAGACCCTCACAGCACTACTGCTGCCCTTTCGAACCCTCACACAGCACTACTGCTGCCCTTTCAGACCCTCACACAGCACTACTGCTGCCCTTTCAGACCCTCACGCAGCACTACTGCTGCCCTTTCAGACCCTCACGCAGCACTACTGCTGCCCTTTCAGACCCTCACGCAGCACTACTGCTACCCTTTCAGACCCTCACGCAGCACTACTGCTGCCCTTTCAGACCCTCACGCAGCACTACTACTGCCCTTTCAGACCCTCACACAGCACTACTACTGCCCTTTCAGACCCTCACACAGCACTACTGCTGCCCTTTCAGACCCTCACACAGCACTACTGCTGCCCTTTCAGACCCTCACACAGCACTGCACTGCTGCCCTTTCAGACCCTCACACAGCACTACTGCTGCCCTTTCAGACCCTCACACAGCACTACTGCTGCCCTTTCAGACCCTCACACAGCACTACTGCTGCCCTTTCAGACCCTCACACAGCACTACTGCTGCCCTTTCAGACCCTCACACAGCACTACTGCTGCCCTTTCAGACCCTCACACAGCACTACTGCTGCCCTTTCAGACCCTCACACAGCACTACTGCTGCCCTTTCAGACCCTCACACAGCACTACTGCTGCCCTTTCAGACCCTCACACAGCACTACTGCCCTTTCAGACCCTCACAGCACTACTGCTGCCCTTTCAGACCATCACACAGCACTACTGCTGCCCTTTCAGACCCTCACACAGCACTACTGCTGCCCTTTCAGACCCTCACACAGCACTACTGCTGCCCTTTCAGACCCTCACACAGCACTACTGCTGCCCTTTCAGACCCTCACACAGCACTACTGCTGCCCTTTCAGACCCTCACACAGCACTACTGCTGCCCTTTCAGACCCTCACACAGCACTACTGCTGCCCTTTCAGACCCTCACACGGCACTACTGCTGCCCTTTCAGACCCTCACACAGCACTACTGCTGCCCTTTCAGACCCTCACACAGCACTACTGCCCTTTCAGACCCTCACACAGCACTACTACTGCCCTTTCAGACCCTCACACAGCACTACTACTGCCCTTCCAGACCCTCACACAGCACTACTACTGCCCTTTCAGACCCTCACACAGCACTACTACTGCCCTTACAGACCCTCACAGCACTACTGCCCTTACAGACCCTCACACTGCACTACTAATGCCCTTTCAGACCCTCACACAGCACTACTGCTGCCCTTTCAGACCCTCACACAGCACTACTGCTGCCCTATCAGACCCTCACACAGCACTACTGCTGCCCTTTCAGACCCTCACACAGCACTACTGCTGCCCTTTCAGACCCTCACACAGCACTACTACTGCCCTTTCAGACCCTCACACAGCACTACTACTGCCCTTTCAGACCCTCACACTGCACTACTACTGCCCTTTCAGACCCTCACACTGCACTACTACTGCCCTTTCAGACCCTCACACAGCACTACTACTGCCCGTTCAGACCCTCACACTGCACTACTACTGCCCTTTCAGACCCTCACACTGCACTACTACTGCCCTTTCAGACCCTCACACTGCACGACTACTGCCCTTTCAGACCATCACACTGTACTACTACTGCCCTTTCAGACCATCACACAGCACTACTGCTGCCCTTTCAGACCCTCACACAGCACTACTACTGCCCTTTCAGACCCTCACACAGCAGTACTACTGCCCTTTCAGACCCTCACACAGCACTACTACTGCCCTTTCAGACCCTCACACAGCACTACTACTGCCCTTTCAGACCGTCACACTGCACTACCGCTGCCCTTTCAGACCCTCACACAGCACTACCGCTGCCCTTTCAGACCCTCACACAGCACTACCGCTGCCCTTTCAGACCCTCACACAGCACTACTACTGCCCTTTCAGACCCTCACACCGCACTACTCTTCACTGCCGCTTGTGAACCTCACACAGCACTACTACTGCCCTTTCAGACCCTCACACAGCACTACTACTGCCCTTTCAGACCCTCACACTGCACTACTACTGCCCTTTCAGACCCTCACACAGCACTACTACTGCCCTTTCAGACCCTCACACAGCACTACTACTGCCCTTTCAGACCCTCACACTGCACTACTACTGCCCTTTCAGACCTCACCACTGCACTACTACTGCCCTTTCAGACCCTCACACAGCACTACTGCTGCCCTTTCAGACCTCACACAGCAATGCTGCCCTTTCAGACCTCACACAGCACTGCTGCCCTTTCAGACCCTCACACAGCACTACTGCTGCCCTTTCAGACCCTCACACAGCACTACTGCTGCCCTTTCAGTCCCTCACACAGCACTACTGCTGCCCTTTCAGACCCTCACACAGCACTACTGCTGCCCTTTCCGACCCTCACTGCCCTTTCACACAGCACTACTGCTGCCCTTTCAGACCCTCACACAGCACTACTGCTGCCCTTTCAGACCTCACACAGCACTACTGCTGCCCTTTCAGACCCTCACACAGCACTACTACTGCCCTTTCAGACCCTCACACAGCACTACTGCTGCCCTTTCAGACCCTCACACAGCACTACTGCTGCCCTTTCAGACCCTCACACAGCACTACTACTGCCCTTTCAGACCTCACAGCACTACTGCTGCCCTTTCAGACCCTCACACAGCTACTGCTGCCTTTCAGACCCTCACGCACTACTGCTGCCCTTTCAGACCCTCACACAGCACTACTGCTGCCCTTTCAGACCCTCACACAGCAATACTGCTGCCCTTTCAGACCCTCACACAGCACTACTGATGCCCATTTCAGACCCTCACACAGCACTACTGCTGCCCTTTCAGACCCTCACACAGCACTACTGCTGCCCTTTCAGACCCTCACACAGCACTACTGCTGCCCTTTCAGACCCTCACACAGCACTACTACTGCCCTTTCAGACCCTCACACAGCACTACTGCCCTTTTCAGACCCTCACACTGCACTACTACTGCCCTTTCAGACCTCACACAGCACTACTGCCCTTTCAGGACCTCACACTGCACTACTGCCCTTTCAGACCCTCACACTGCACTACTGCTGCCCTTTCAGACCTCACACACTACTACTGCCCTTTCAGACCTCACACAGCACTACTGCCCTTTCAGACCCTCACACAGCACTACTACTGCCCTTTCAGACCCTCACACTGCACTACTGCTGCCTTTCAGACCCTCACACTGCACTACTGCTGCCCTTTCAGACCCTCACACAGCACTACTACTGCCCTTTCAGACCCTCACACAGCACTACTGCCCTTTCAGACCCTCACACAGCACTACTGCTGCCCAGACCCTCACACAGCACTACTGCTGCCCTTTCAGACCCTCACACAGCACTACTGCTGCCCTTTCAGACCCCTCACAGCACTACTACTGCCCTTTCAGACCCTCACACAGCACTACGACTGCCCTTTCAGACCCTCACACAGCACTGCTACTGCCCTTTCAGACCCTCACACAGCACTACTGCTGCCCTTTCAGACCCTCACACAGCACTACTACTGCCCTTTCAGACCCTCACACTGCACTACTGCTGCCCTTTCAGACCTCACACAGCACTACTACTGCCCTTTCAGACCCTCACACAGCACTACTTCACTGCCCTTTCAGACCCTCACACAGCACTACTACTGCCCTTTCAGACCCTCACACAGCACTACTACTGCCCTTTCAGACCCCTCACACAGCACTACTACTGCACCCTCCTTTCAGACCCTCACACAGCACTACTGCTGCCCTTTCAGACCCTCACACAGCACTACTGCTGCCCTTTCAGACCCTCACACAGCACTACTGCTGCCCTTTCAGACCCTCACACAGCACTACTGCTGTCCTTTCAGACCCCTCAGCACTACTGCTGCCTTTCAGACCTCACACAGCACTACTACTGCCCTTTCAGACCCTCACACAGCACTACTACTGCCCTTTCAGACCCTCACACAGCACTACTACTGCCCTTTCAGACCCTCACACAGCACTACTACTGCCCTTTCAGACCCTCACACAGCACTACTGCTGCCCTTTCAGACCCTCACAGCACTACTGCTGCCCACCAGACCCTCACACAGCACTACTGATGCCCTTTCAGACCCTCACAGCACTACTGCCCTTTCAGACCTCACACAGCACTACTGCTGCCCTTTCAGACCCTCACAGCACTACTACTGCCCTTTCAGACCCTCACACAGCACTACTACTGCCCTTTCAGACCCTCACACAGCACTACTGCTGCCCTTTCAGACCCTCACACAGCACTACTGCTGCCCTTTCCAGACCTCACACAGCACTACTGCTGCCCTTTCAGACCCTCACACAGCACTACTGCTGCCCTTCGAGTTTTCAGACCCCCTCACAGCACTACTGCTGCCCTTTCAGACCCTCACAGCACTACTGCTGCCCTTTCAGACCCTCACACAGCACTACTGCTGCCTTTCAGACCCTCACACAGCACTACTGCTGCCCTTTCAGACCCTCACACAGCACTGCTGCCCTTTCAGACCCTCACACAGCACTACTGCCCTTTCAGACCCTCACAGCACTGCTGCCCTTTCAGACCCTCACACAGCACTACTACTGCCCTTTCAGACCCTCACACAGCACTACTGCTGCCCTTTCAGACCCTCACACAGCACTACTGCTGCCCTTTCAGACCCTCAGAGCACTACTGCTGCCCTTTCAGACCCTCAGAGCACTTTCAGACCCTCACACAGCACGACTGCTGCCCTTTTCAGACCTCACACTGCACTACTACTGCCCTTTCAGACCCTCACACAGCACTACTACTGCCCTTTCAGACCCTCACACTGCACTTTCACTACCCTTTCAGACCCCTTTGCTGCCTGCCTTTCAGACCCTCACACAGCACTCTACTGCCTTTCAGGACCTCACACAGCACTACTGCTGCCTTTCAGACCCTCACACTGCACTACTACTGCCCTTTCAGACCCTCACACAGCACTACTACTGCCCTTCAGACCTCACACAGCACTACTACTGCCCTTTCAGACCCTCACACTGCACTACTACTGCCCTTTCAGACCCTCACACAGCAATACTGCTGCCCTTTCAGACCCTCACACAGCACTACTGCTGCCCTTTCAGACCCTCACACAGCACTACTACCGCCCTTCAGACCCTCACACAGCACTACTACTGCCCTTTCAGACCTCTCACAGCACTGCTACTGCCCTTTCAGACCCTCACTTTACTACTGCCCTTTCAGACCCTCACACAGCACTACTGCTGCTCCTTTCAGACCCTCACACACTACTACTGCCCTTTCAGACCCTCACACAGCACTACTACTGCCCTTTCAGACCCTCACACAGCACTACTGCTGCCCTTTCAGACCCTCACACAGCACTACTGCTGCCCTTTCAGACCCTCACACAGCACTACTACTGCCCTTTCAGACCCTCACAGCACTACTGCCCTTCAGACTCTCACACAGCACTACTGCTGCCCTTTCGACCCTCACACAGCTTTACTACTGCCCTTTCAGACCCTCACACAGCACTACTGCTGCCCTTTCAGACCCTCACACAGCACTACTGCTGCCCTTTCAGACCCTCACACAGCACTACTGCTGCCCTTTCGAACCCTCACACCGCACTACTGCTGCCCTTTCCGACCCTCACACCGCACTACTGCTGCCCTTTCCGACCCTCACACCGCACTACTGCTGCCCTTTCCGACCCTCACACAGCACTTCTGCTGCCAGACCCTCACACAGCACTACTGCTGCCCTTTCAGACCCTCACACAGCACTACTGCCCTTTCAGACCCTCACACAGCACTACTGCTGCCCTTTCAACCCTCACACAGCACTACTGCTGCCCTTTCAGACCCTCACAGCACTACTGCCCTTTCAGACCCTCACACAGCAGCCCTTTCAGACCCTCACACAGCACTACTGCTGCCCTTTCAGACCCTCACACAGCACTACTGCTGCCCTTTCGAACCCTCACACAGCACTACTGCTGCCCTTTCAGACCTCACGCACTTACTGCTGCCTTTCAGACCCTCACCAGCACTACTGCCCTTTCAGACCCTCACACAGCACCACTGCTGCCCTTTCAGACCCTCACACAGCACTACTGCCCTTTCAGACCCTCACACAGCACTACTGCTGCCTTTCAGACCCTCACACAGCACTACTGCCCTTTCAGACCCTCACAGCACTACTGCTGCCCTTTCAGACCCTCACACAGCACTACACTACTGCTGCCCTTTCAGACCTCACACTGCACTACTGCTGCCCTTTCAGACCCTCACACAGCACTACTGCTGCCCTTTCAGACCCTCACGGCGCTGGTCGCTGCCTTTCAGACCCTCACAGCACTACTGCTGCCCTTTCAGACCCTCACACAGCACTACTGCTGCCCTTTCAGACCCCTCACACAGCACTACCTGCCCTTTTCAGACCCTCACACAGCACTACTACTGCCCTTTTCAGACCCTCACACAGCACTACTACTGCTTTCAGACCCTCACACAGCACTACTGCTGCCCTTTCAGACCCTCACACAGCACTACTGCTGCCCTTTCAGACCCTCACACAGCACTACTACTGCCCTTTCAGACCCTCACACAGCACTACTGCTGCCCTTTCAGACCTCACACAGCACTACTGCTGGCCCTTTCAGACCTCACACAGCACTTCTGCTGCCCTTTCAGACCCTCACACAGCACTACTGCTGCCCCTTCAGACCTCACACAGCACTACTGCTGCCTTTCCCAGACCCTCACACAGCACTACTGCTGCCCTTTCAGGACCCTCACACAGCACTACTGCCCTTTCAGACCTCACACAGCACTGCTGCCCTTCAGACCCTCACACAGCACTACTGCTGCCCTTTCAGACCCTCACACAGCACTAGTGCTGCCCTTTCAGACCCTCACACAGCACTACTGCTGCCCTTTCAGACCCTCAGAGCACTACTGCTGCCCTTTCAGGCCCTCACACAGCACGACTGCTGCCCTTTCAGACCCTCACACAGCACGACTGCTGCCCTTTCAGACCCTCACACAGCACGACTGCTGCCCTTTCAGACCCTCACACAGCACGACTGCTGCCCTTTCAGACCCCTCACACAGCACTACTGCTGCCCTTTCAGACCCTCACACAGCACTACTGCTGCCCTTTCAGACCCTCACACAGCACTACTGCTGCCCTTTCAGACCCTCACACAGCACTACTGCTGCCCTTTCAGACCCTCTCACACAGCACTACTGCTGCCCTTTCAGACCCTCACACAGCACTACTGCTGCCCTTTCAGACCTCACACAGCACTACTGCTGCCCTTTCAGACCCTCACAGCTTTACTGCTGCCCTTTCAGACCCTCACACGCTTGAGCACTACTGCCCTTTCAGACCCTCACACAGCACTACTGCTGCCCTTTCAGACCCTCACACAGCACTACTACTGCCCTTTCAGACCTCACACAGCACTACTACTGCCCTTTCAGACCCTCACACAGCACTACTGCTGCACTCTTCGAACCCTCACACTGCACTACTGCCCTTTCAGACCTCACACAGCACTACTGCCCTTTCAGACCCTCACACAGCACTGCTGCCCTTTCAGACCCTCACACAGCACTACTGCTGCCATTTCAGACCCTCACACAGCACTACTACTGCCCTTTCAGACCCTCACACAGCACTACTGCCCTTCAGACCCTCACACAGCACTACTACTGCCCTTTCAGACCCTCACACTGCACTACTACTGCCCTTTCAGACCCTCACACTGCACTACTACTGCCCTTTCAGACCCTCACACAGCACTACTACTGCCCTTTCAGACCCTCACACAGCAATACTACTGCCCTTTCAGACCCTCACACACTACTACTGCCCTTTCAGACCCTCACACAGCAATACTACTGCCCTTTCAGACCCTCACACAGCAATACTGCTGCCTATTCAGACCCTCACACTGCACTACTACTGCCCTTTCAGACCCTCACACTGCACTACTGCTGCCCTTTCAGACCCTCACACAGCACTACTGCTGCCCTTTTCAGACCACTCACAGCACTACTGCTGCCCTTTCAGACCCTCACACAGCACTACTGCTGCCCTTTCAGACCTCACACACTGCTTCGCACTACTACTGCCCTTTCAGACCCTCACACAGCACTACTACTGCTGCGCTTTCAGACCCTCACACAGCACTACTGCTGCCCTTTCAGACCCTCACACAGCACTACTGCTGCCCTTTCAGACCTCACACAGCACTACTGCTGCCCTTTCAGACCCTCACACAGCACTACTGCTGCCCTTTCAGACCCTCACACAGCACTACTACTGCCCTTTCAGACCCTCACACAGCACTACTGCCCTTTCAGACCCTCACACCTTTTCTACTGCCCTTTCAGACCCTCACACAGCACTACTACTGCCCTTTCAGACCCTCACACAGCACTACTGCCCTTTCAGACCCTCACACAGCACTACTACTGCCCTTTCAGACCCTCACACAGCACTACTACTGCCCTTTCAGACCCTCACACAGCACTACTACTGCCCTTTCAGACCCTCACACAGCACTACTGCCCTTTCAGACCCTCACAGCACTACTGCTGCCCTTTCAGACCCTCACACAGCACTACTGCTGCCCTTTCAGACCCTCACACAGCACTACTGCTGCCCTTTCAGACCCTCACACAGCACTACTGCCCTTTCAGACCCTCACACAGCACTACTACTGCCCTTTCAGACCCTCACACAGCACTACTGCTGCCCTTTCAGACCTCACACAGCACTACTGCTGCCCTTTCAGACCCTCACACAGCACTACTACTGCCCTTTCAGACCCTCACACAGCACTACTACTGCCCTTCAGACCTCTCACAGCACTACTACTGCCCTTTCAGACCCTCACACACTACTGCCTTTCAGACCCTCACACAGCACTACTGCCCTTTCAGACCATCACACAGCACTACTGCCCTTTCAGACCCTCACACAGCACTACTGCTGCCCTTTCAGACCCTCACACAGCACTACTGCTGCCATTTCAGACCCTCACACAGCACTACTGCTGCCCTTTCAGACCATCACACAGCACTACTGCCCTTTCAGACCCTCACACAGCACTACTGCTGCCCTTTCAGACCCTCACACAGCACTACTGCTGCCCTTTCAGACCCTCACACAGCACTACTGCCCTTTCAGACCCTCACACAGCACTACTGCTGCCCTTTCAGACCTCACACAGCACTACTGCTGCCCTTTCAGACCTCACACAGCACTACTGCTGCCCTTTCAGACCCTCACACAGCACTACTGCTGCCCTTTCAGACCCTCACACAGCACTACTGCTGCCCTTTCAGACCCTCACACAGCACTACTGCTGCCCTTTCAGACCCTCAGAGCACTACTGCTGCCCTTTCAGACCTCACACAGCACTACTGCTGCCCTTTCAGACCCTCACACAGCACTACTGCTGCCCTTTCAGACCCTCACACAGCACTACTGCTGCCCTTTCAGACCCTCACACAGCACTGCTGCCCTTTCAGACCTCACACAGCACTACTGCCCTTTCAGACCCTCAGAGCACTACTGCTGCCCTTTCAGACCCTCAGAGCACTATTGCTGCCCTTTCAGACCCTCAGAGCACTTTCAGACCCTCACACAGCACGACTGCTGCCCTTTCAGACCCTCACACAGCACGACTGCCCTTTCAGACCCTCACACCGCACTACTGCTGCCCTTTCAGACCCTCACACCGCACTACTGCTGCCCTTTCAGACCCTCACACCGCACTACTGCTGCCCTTTCCGACCCTCACACCGCACTACTGCTGCCCTTTCAGACCCTCACACAGCACTACTGCTGCCCTTTCAGACCCTCACACAGCACTACTGCTGCCCTTTCAGACCCTCACACAGCACTACTGCTGCCCTTTCAGACCCTCACACAGCACTACTACTGCCCTTTCAGACCCTCACACTGCACTACTACTGCCCTTTCAGACCCTCACACTGCACTACTACTGCCCTTTCAGACCCTCACACAGCACTACTACTGCCCTTTCAGACCCTCACACTGCACTACTACTGCCCTTTCAGACCCTCACACAGCAATACTGCTGCCCTTGCAGACCTCCTCACTGCACTTCTTCTGCCCTTTCAGACCCTCACACTGCAATACTGCCCTTTCAGACCCTCACACAGCACTACTGCTGCCCTTTCAGACCCTCACACACAGCACTACTACTGCCCTTTCAGACCCTCACACAGCACTACTGCCCTTTCAGACCCTCACACTGCACTACTACTGCCCTTTCAGACCCTCACACAGCAATACTGCTGCCCTTTCAGACCCTCACACAGCACTACTGCTGCCCTTTCAGACCCTCACACAGCACTACTACTGCCCTTTCAGACCCTCACACAGCACTACTACTGCCCTTTCAGACCCTCACACAGCACTACTACTGCCCTTTCAGACCCTCACACAGCACTACTACTGCCCTTTTCAGACCCTCACACAGCACTACTACTGCCCTTTCAGACCCTCACACTGGACTACTACTGCCCTTTCAGACCCTCACACAGCACTAATACTGCCCTTTCAGACCCTCACACTGCACTACTACTGCCCTTTCAGACCCTCACACAGCACTACTGCCCTTTCAGACCCTCACAGCACTACTGCCCTTTCAGACCCTCACACAGCACTACTACTGCCCTTTCAGACCCTCACACAGCACTACTGCCCTTTCAGACCCTCACACAGCACTACTACTGCCTTTCAGACCTCACACAGCACTACTACTGCCCTTTCAGACCCTCACACAGCACTACTACTGCCCTTTCAGACCCTCACACAGCACTACTACTGCCCTTTCAGACCCTCACACAGCACTACTACTGCCCTTTCAGACCCTCACACAGCACTACTGCCCTTTCAGACCCTCACACAGCACTACGACTGCCCTTTCAGACCCTCACACAGCACTACTACTGCCCTTTCAGACCCTCACACAGCACTACTACTGCCCTTTCAGACCCTCACACAGCACTACTACTGCCCTTTCAGACCCTCACACAGCACTACTGCCCTTTCAGACCCTCACACAGCACTACTACTGCCCTTTCAGACCCTCACAGCACTACTACTGCCCTTTCAGACCCTCACAGCACTACTACTGCCCTTTCAGACCCTCACACAGCACTACTACTGCCCTTTCAGACCCTCACACAGCACTACTGCCCTTTCAGACCCTCACACAGCACTACTACTGCCCTTTCAGACCCTCGCACAGCACTACTACTGCCCTTTCAGACTCTCGCACAGCACTACTACCGCCCTTTCAGATCCTCACACAGCACTACTACTGCCCTTTCAGACCCTCACACAGCACTACTACTGCCCTTTCAGACCCTCACACAGCACTACTGCTGCCCTTTCAGACCCTCACACAGCACTACTGCCCTTTCAGACCCTCACACAGCACTACTGCTGCCCTTTCAGACCCTCACACAGCACTACTGCTGCCCTTTCAGACCATCACACAGCACTACTACTGCCTTTCAGACCCTCACACAGCACTACTGCTGCCATTTCAGACCCTCACACAGCACTACTACTGCCCTTTCAGACCCTCACACAGCACTACTGCCCTTTCAGACCCTCACACAGCACTACTGCCCTTTCAGACCCTCACACAGCACTACTACTGCCCTTTCAGACCCTCACACAGCACTACTACTGCCCTTTCAGACCCTCACACTGCACTACTACTGCCCTTTCAGACCCTCACACAGCACTACTACTGCCCTTTCAGACCCTCACACAGCACTACTACTGCCCTTTCAGACCTCACACAGCACTACTGCGTTCTTTCAGACCCTCACACAGCACTACTACTGCCCTTTCAGACCCTCACACAGCACTACTACTGCCCTTTCAGACCCTCACACAGCACTACTACTGCCCTTTCAGACCCTCACACAGCACTACTACTGCCCTTTCAGACCCTCACACAGCACTACTGCCCTTTCAGACCCTCACAGCACTACTACTGCCCTTTCAGACCCTCACAGCACTACTACTGCCCTTTCAGACCCTCACACAGCACTACTACTGCCCTTTCAGACCCTCACACAGCACTACTGCCCTTTCAGACCCTCACACAGCACTACTACTGCCCTTTCAGACCTCACAGCACTACTACTGCCCTTTCAGACCCTCACACAGCACTACTGCCTCTTCACCCTCACAGCACTACTGCTGCCCTTTCAGACCATCACACCGCACTACTACTGCCTTTCAGACCCTCACAGAGCACTACTGCTGCCATTTCAGACCTCACACTACTACTGCCCTTTCAGACCCTCACACAGCACTACTACTACCCTTTCAGACCCTCACACAGCACTACTACTGCCCTTTCAGACCCTCACACTGCACTACTACTGCCCTTTCAGACCCTCACACTGCACTACTACTGCCCTTTCAGACCCTCACACTGCACTACTACTGCCCTTTCAGACCCTCACACTGCACTACTACTGCACTTTCAGACCCTCACACAGCACTACTACTGCCCTTTCAGACCCTCACACAGCACTACTGCTGCCCTTTCAGACCCTCACACAGCACTACTGCTGCCCTTTCAGACCCTCACACAGCACTACTACTGCCCTTTCAGACCCTCACACAGCACTACTACTGCCCTTTCAGACTCTCACACAGCACTACTACTGCCCTTTCAGACCTTCACACAGCACTACTACTGCCCTTTCAGACCCTCACACAGCACTACTACTGCCCTTTCAGACCCTCACACAGCACTACTACTGCCCTTTCAGACCCTCACACAGCACTACTACTGCCCTTTCAGACCCTCACACAGCACTACTGCTGCCCTTTCAGACCCTCACACAGCACTACTGCTACCCTTTCAGACCCTCACACAGCACTACTGCTGCCCTTTCAGACCCTCACACAGCACTATTGCTGCCCTTTCAGACCCTCACACAGCACTATTGCTGCCCTTTCAGACCCTCACACAGCACTACTACTGCCCTTTCAGACCCTCACACAGCACTACTACTGCCCTTTCAGACCCTCACACAGCACTACTACTGCCCTTTCAGACCCTCACACAGCACTACTACTGCCCTTTCAGACCCTCACACAGCACTACTACTGCCCTTTCAGACCCTCACACAGCACTACTGCTGCCCTTTCAGACCCTCACACAGCACTACTACTGCCCTTTCAGACCCTCACACAGCACTACTACTGCCCTTTGAGCCCCTCACACAGCACTACTACTGCCCTTTCAGACCCTCACACAGCACTACTACTGCCCTTTCAGACATTCACACAGCACTACTACTGCCCTTTCAGACCCTCACACAGCACTACTACTGCCCTTTCAGACCCTCACACAGCACTACTGCTGCCCTTTCAGACCCTCACACAGCACTACTACTGCCCTTTCAGACCCTCACACAGCACTACTGCTGCCCTTTCAGACCCTCACACAGCACTACTACTGCCCTTTCAGCCCCTCACACAGCACTACTACTGCCCTTTCAGACCCTCACACAGCACTACTGCTGCCCTTTCAGACCCTCACACAGCACTACTACTGCCCTTTCAGACCCTCACACAGCACTACTACTGCCCTTTCAGACCCTCACACAGCACTACTACTGCCCTTTCAGACCCTCACACAGCACTACTACTGCCCTTTCAGACCCTCACACAGCACTACTACTGCCCTTTCAGACCCTCACACAGCACTGCTGCCGCTCTTCTTTCCGTCACTCTCTGTACCTTAACAGGCTTTCCTCTGCACTGTTTATAGATCTGTCTAAGGCGTTCGATAAGGTAAACCACCAAATACTTATAAATATCCTCAAATCCCTGTCACTAGATGCATCTGCCATAAAATGGTTCCAATCCTATCTAGAAAACAGACAACAGGCTGTGCTTTGGCATAATATTCTATCTACCCATCTACCCATTAACATAGGGGTCCCCCAAGGGCCCATATTAGGACCCCTCCTATTTTCTATATTTATCAACGACCTTCACCTAGCAATCCCCCAAGCTACATGCATACAATATGTAGAAGATTCGACACTTATATGCTCAGCCACATCTATATCTGAGCTTTACTCCCTTACCCAAAAGGTCTTTAACACAGGTGAACTATGGTTTACTCAACACTGTCTCCTACTAAACCCCAAACTAAACTCCTCCTTTTCACTCCTACTAGTAAGTCCCCCCAATAAACCTCTCAGTAACATCCAATAACAGCACTCTTATATCCCCAGACTCAACTACCAAACTACTTGGTATCACCATAGATAACAACCTTAACTTTGACACCCATATTAATACCTTAAAATCTGTTAATAGAAAACTGGGCTCTCTCTACAGGATCAAACCCTTCCTCTCTCCTGCAGCTAGAATAACTATTGCTCACACCCATCTAATTTCTGCTCTCCTCTATGCCTTACCCATATTCACTAATCTCTCTAAAAACAATCTTAATAAAATGGAAAGTGCCTACAATAGCATAGTCAGATTTGCTACAGGTAAACCTTTCAGAACCCACCACTGTACTAACCTAAAGCAACTAGGATGGTTTGAATTACAAAATCAGCTTAAATTTCACCAACTTACCATTGCCCACAAAACCCTTTACCATCCTACTAATATCCCTATACTATCTACCCTCATTGTCCCCTACAACAATCTTAAGACCTTATGTTCGTCACAAAGACTTCTGGTAAATATTTCTAAATCTAACAACAGGGCTGGAGACTCTCTTTTCTGTAATACTGCTGGAAAATCCTGGAACCTTCTTCCTACTGAACTTTCCTCTGTTCCCTCAATATCACTCTTCAAAAACAAACTGAAGCTTTTTCTCAGAACACACTGGTTATGCCCTTGTACTAAACTTGACTGATCTATTACCTTTCCTCCTTGGATCTACCTACTCTCCTCTTTTCTATATTCTTGTTCCTTTTCTTAGTAACAACAAACTTATTCCTTTCTAGATATTTTCTTATTATCTCCTCATAACTTCTTTAATTAAACCTGTTTTTAACACATTTTCTGAATATTGCAGCTCATCCTTTTGTTGTCCTTCTTTATCCCAACCCGCTTACTAATAACTTATCTAACTCAGCTGCTATCCTTTACATGTTATATTGCAACTACATCTGTATTATGTTAAGTGTTTTTTACTTAGCACTACACTAAGAACAAATGACCACTGAGATTATTCCTTGTCTTTTTTTCTAGCAATGTTTAACATGAAATTAATCTTGTATATGTTATTATATTCGTGCTTCCTCAGAGCTTATCTCCCTGGAATTCTGAGATTATTCCTGGTCTTTCTTTCTAGCAATGTTTAACATGGAATTAATCTTTGTAAATGTGATTATAATTTTGTGCTTCCTCGGAGCTTATCTCCCCGGGCCTCTACTGAAAATGGATATATATCCAGTTAGACTAGCCCGGTCAACAAATGTAAAATAAAATAAATAAATAAATCTCTCAGCTCATCAAGTCTTGTGGTAGAAAAATGATGCACTTCCATGACATCAGAGTCAAAATTCTCTGCATCAAGCTGTTCTGTGGTATTTCTGGGTGATCTGATAAGGTATCAGCCATATTAAGAAGTTTGCCTTTTGTGTAGACCATTTTGAAATTATACTTTTGTAGTCTGAGCATCATTCTTTGTAGTCTTGCTGCAGCGGTATGCATAGGCTTCTTTAAAATAGTGACTAGAGGTTGATGATCAGTTTCAACTTGGATAGCTCGGCCATAAATATAATTATGGAACTTCAAAAATGCAAACACAATCGCCAAAAGTTACTTCTCTATTTGAGCATACTGCATCTCAATTTGGGTAAGACTTCTAGATGCATAGGCAACAGGTTTGCTCTCTTGAAGAATAACTGCACCAAGACCGAACTTTGAAGCATCACAGGAAAGAATTACTGGTTTGTGGATATCATAGTATCTC
The DNA here is from genome assembly GCF_019279795.1 of Protopterus annectens. NCBI lineage: Eukaryota > Metazoa > Chordata > Ceratodontiformes > Protopteridae > Protopterus > Protopterus annectens. Next base: position 1,671,389,285 of record NC_056729.1, read on the forward strand.
AATGTAGGCGGGTTGGCAGTTTGCTGTTTGTGGTCATCAAATACTCTCTGGTATTGTTCTAACCATGACAATGCAACATTTTTTGCTTGTCAGCTCTTTTAAAGGTCCTGATAACTCACTGAAGTCAGGGATAAATTTGCCCAAATTAACCATACCAAGGAAACGCTGTAGGGATTGGACATTGTCTGGAGCCAGCATTTCAAGAGTGGCTGCTTGTTTGGAAGGGTCTGGTCATAAGCCTGTACTGGTAAATAAATGACCTATATAAGTAACTTCTGGTAGTCTGAAGTTACATTACAGAGGATTAAGCTTCAAGTTCACTTCACGTGCTATGTCCAGAACTTTCCTGAGGTTTCTGTCATGCTCTTCTTCACCATTGCCTCCAACCAGTAAATCATCAACTATTATAGCACATGGATAGCCCAAAATATTTACTCCAGTGCACACTGAAAGAGTCGCAGAATTTATTCCAAAAGGCATCCTGAGGAATCTGTATCTACAAAATGGTGTGCTGAATGTAGTCCGTAGTGTTGATTTGTGATCAAACATTACTTGCCAAAATTAACTCTTTGCATCTAAGACAGAAAAAAACAGTGGTATTTGGCATGAGGGTGACAACCTCCTCAACTGTACGCATAGGATGATGAGGTCTCTTTAACGCCTTGTTCAAGTCTGTTAGGTCAATGCATATTCTGATTTCATCTGAACTTTTCTTATGAGTGGCTACCATGGAAGATACTTACTCAGTTGGTTCTGTGACTAGACAAATCACACCTTGCTGCACCATCTTGTCTAAATGGACCTTGACTTTGTCCTGCAAAGTTATTGGAACTCTCCTCACTGGTCTGACCATTGGACTGACCTCTGGGTCTACTTTCATGGAGTACACAACTGGAAGTTTGCCTAGCTTGTCATCAAAAACATCAGCATACTCTGAGAAAATAGCATCCCTGAAGCTGGAACTGAGACATGTGCTTACATGATGGAATTCTTTGGTAAAAGAAAGCAGTTTCATTCTTAAACTGTCTCCGAGACCTAATAATGACAGCACAGGTCTTCTGATTACATAAAATTGCAAGCTGTAACTGTTCCCAGCTGAATAGCATGAACGCACTACTGAGCCTTCGGTTTGAATCTCTTCACCTTCATAAGCAACAAGCTTTGCATGATTAGCCAAATTAAGTTGCTCACCAGCCCTCACTTTAGCAAATGTTTCTGCTGACATTACATTACACTTTGAACCAGTGTCTACTTTGAGCTCTGTGAGTTTACCATTGATCAGAACAGTACAAAATACTATATTCTTTGCCAACAAATCTACTGCATTAACCTTTTCACTGACCACTGTTACACCATCTACATAGAAAGTAGGGTTGCAGCTTTCTACATGATCAACTTGCTTTTATGAGTGACCTTTCTTAATGACTGAGTGAGGCTTGTTTACTTTACAAAACATTTGAAAGTGGTTCTATTTTTTACACTTGTGGCATTGTTTACCAAATGCTAATCACGTTTCTCTTTTAGACTCATGATTGGCATCACAATTACGACAGTTAACAATAAGACTTGACTTGGGTTTTGCTGACTCACCCTTATACTGCACTAAGCTTGTCCATTTTGCTGAGGCAGTCTTGGAACTTGCTAGAAAGTCATGGGATCTCCCAGGGGAACCAGTAGGGACTGCAGCTGCCATGTGCTTGGGCCTGCTTCTGCTTGCCACATGTTGAATGCTGTCTATGCTTGCCCTAGAGGCTGCTGAAATTAATCTGTTATCACTTGCAAGCATACTTGTGTTCCTTTCTGTGAGCTCATGGATTTGACAAATCTCTGTGGCTTTGATCAACATTAAATCACTGTCACGAAGCAAAATCTTTCTCACTGCAGCACTATTAACACCACACACAAGCCTATCCTTTATTAACTCATCTTTCAAATCGCCAAATTTGCATGTTTTAGCCTTATTTTTCAAGTTGGTGATATAAGCTGCAAAAGTTTCACCTGGCTTTTGGTCCCTTGTATAAAATAGATGCCTCTCTAATGTAACATTTGTCTGGGGGTTGCAAATTTCTCTAAATTTATGTTATAAGCACTCAGGGTCCTCTTTTGATGCAGCCGATACAACAATATGGTGATTTTCCCACTCTCCTGCATATACTGCTGGTGCATATACAAATGAACACTCTCTTTCAGTGCCCTCTGACCCAGCTAAGTTAAGCAAAATGAATGCCCTTTTGCGTGCATCTTTATCAGAAAAATCTGCTTGTATGAAAATATTGTATTCCTGCTCAAATGCTCTCCAATTCTCTGCAGTTTTATGATTAAATACAAGTGGACTGGGTCTGTGAAATGCCTCTGCCATATCAACGCACAGTAGTGAAGGTGCTTGGAATTATGTGCGAACATACACACACAAATATATGTAAGAACTTTATGCCAAAACTTATAATTATGCCCAATAGCACTACAGACTTTTTGAAATAACTGCACTTTGCCAAATAAGTTTCCGTAGTACAAAAACACTATAAAATCAATGTACTTTGCAAAATCACTCCTTATCAGTGTAAGAAATACTTTGAAATTACTGTATTTTGTGAACAAACTGTACACAGAGTAAGAAACACTTTGAAATGAATGCACTTTGCAAATAAACTGTATACAGCACAAGACCCTTTCAAAATGGCTGTGCATTGTGAAATAACTCTATACAGTGCAAGAAACACTTTGAAATGGTGTCACTCTGTGAATAAATGTAGACAGCACAAACATTTTTTTTCCGAAATGGCTATACTTTGGCTGCTCTTGGAAAATAATTATACTTTGCACACAACAAACTGAAATAATTGCACCGTAATAAAGCACACACCCTGCAAGCACTCTGCACACTCTATACTTCAAACAACTCTAATTATGCTTTGAATGGCTTCAGTCAATGTGAAATAGTAGTTTATGTCCAAAACAGGGTCTTTCGCTATAAAACATGCAGTCGCCGTGCTCTTGAAGGTTAATGTTGCCTTTTTATTGTACTCGTTATGCCCTTTTAATCTCTTATCATGTTCGTTGTACTTTTCTTGTGCTCGTTTTACTTTAAACACGCTCGTTATGCAAACCAAAGGTAATTCTGAGCCTCATATAAACATTTCTGATAGTTTTATCAAATATTGTGGTTCCAAACACTTTGTTTAATTAATAATGCATTTTGTGCCTTTTGTTTGATTAATAATGTGTTTTGTGCCTTTTGTTTGATTAATAATGCGTTTTGTGCTACGTGTTTGATTAGTAATGCGTTTTGTGCCTTACAAATGTTCCGTTTTATTTTCCTTGCAAAATAAATCATTTGTCCAAGTTTTGGTTACCTGAAGTTTGTTTCTGGCCCTTTTTGATTGTTTGAGCACTGTATCACTCAACTTGCTCAATATACCTTCACCATCAACTCTGCACCTCATGGCTTGAAGAAGTTGCACTCTCAGTCTCACTTCTGACACCATGTCACTCGTCCTGTCAGAATAAACAGATGAACAGTTGTGGGTTCGGTTCAATCAGCTTTATTACACACAAACACATCAGGACTGAGGCTTAGTAACTTAAATTGAAACTTATAAACAGACTGACTACTACACTCATACATGTTAACACTCTGGCTGTTCTCTCAAAATGTCACTGCTGCCTATTTATATGCACTTGCCTACATCTGGAAATGCTTCTTAAACTTACACACACACACACACACACACACACACACACACACACACACACACACACACACACACACACACACACACCCATGCTCTGTTCTACAGTTAACATAACTAGGGAGTCAAAAATAGAAAATATATTCATTGGGCTTCAGACTCCAATGCTTTGTCTTAAATTGACCTAGGCCTAATTTTTGTAGGAGTATCCAGCCTGTATACTAAACTAGAGACAATAAATTGTTAGTTCACAGACTAATATAGATTCATAGGTTCATACTAGGCTATCTGCCCTAGGGCATTTATAAGCCTAGCCAGAGTGTGTATGGCTTTCGCCACCCATTTTAAATTAATTTTGCTATGCCCTTTTTCGATGTTAGTATACTGTGCCTCTGTCTAACAGTGACACAGAAGTGATACCTGGGGTAAACCTATGATCTCCCATCCACTCATCAAGATTCCTCTTGAAGAGAGTCAATGAGGGACTCTGCCTAACCTGGACTGGGATTTTATTCCAGAGTGAAGGGAGCCTCTGGGTTATGAATCTGTCCCTCCAGCATGTCCTATTTATTTCAGTGCTGAGGTTTAAGTCCCTCGAGTGCGTAGCTCGATGGGATTTGGATTTTCTGAGGTGCGGCATGTCCATTAATTCTGGGTTGGACATGGCTTTATACGTCAGGCACAGATCGCCTCTGAGCAGGCAGTATGCCACTGAGTAGAGCTGGAGTTTCTTTAACCGGGCAGCATACGGCATCTGTTTGAGCCCCTTGATCCTCTTGGTGAGGTACTTTTGGGGTCTTTCCAGTTGCTGCAGGTGTCTGGTAAGGTACATCCCAAAAGGGGCATTGTACTCAATTATGGGCCTGATGAGGGAAGAGTAAAGAGGCACGATGACCTCCCCTGATCTAGATGTGAATCCCTTCATGATTAGGTGGGCTATATAAAATGTTTTTCTAACCACTTTGGCCACGTGGTTGTCAAATGAGAGATTGCTATCAACTTGGGTCCCCAGGTCCCTAATTACTTTGGGCACTTTGTTTTTGCCAAAGGGATATGCATCAAGTATTGCTCATTAGATTCTGAGAAGAAATATTAGACAAGATAAAAGTCTAGTATAAATATCCTTTACACTGTATTAGTAGAATATTACAGAAATAAAACAGAAAATAGAAACATGTATATAAGAACATGTGAATATAATATCTTTCATATATTTTCGGATGCTTTGAAGATGTTTGTGTATAATATTATCAGGAAAACAGAGACATATAGTAAAGTTATTATAAGGAAGGACATTTTACTAATAAAAAATCAGATGAGAGAAGTTGCTAAGCTTTCAAAGGTAGCCAAAACAAGATATATAGGTCTAAATGCAATGGAATAAGGAACTTTATAAACAGAGAAAGAAGGGGATCTAAAGTGGAAGAAACTAGCCCAGGCCAGTAGAAGTAGGAGGCCACTGACAAATCAATAAAACATTATCTACTTATGAACCTATAAAAATCTTGATAAGTGGATGGGAAATAGGAAATACACCCCGGGGATCACTTCTGTGGCTTTGCTTGAAAGGGGCACAGGAAAATAACTTTCTTGGGTGGCATAAGCCAGGGAACCTTGTTGGCTAGGCTTACTTATGCCCTTGGGCCAATAGCCTAGCACCTACCTATGAACCTATTATAATTCTAGGAGTACAGTAACTTTAATTGAAGATGGGATAGGGGGGAGTTTAGAATCAGATGGACATATGGATGAGTTTGTTTGAGAGCAGTACAAAATAATTTGCAATCACAGTCAGAATTCTAATAAAGGTGAAATGAAGAAATGGATCGCCCAAATACCCAAAACCCGTTAATAAACTGAAATATGTGCCTTTTATTGAACAGGAATTATAAATGAATTTGAAGTCTTTTAAGAAAGGGAAGAGTGTGGAACCCTTCAGAGTACCTCTGGAAGTCTATGCAGCATTTGTAAAAATACTTCTTTAATCTTAACATTGTCGAATTTCCCAACTTTTCGAGATAATAAATTGCCATCTTAAATAACACAGGCCAGAATTGTCCTTATAAAGAAAGAAGTAAAGCGATGGGACTGATATTGGTCGCTATTGGTGCAGAGGTAGCATTGTTGCCTCACAGCAAGAGGTTCTCCCGTTCGATTCTCGGCTGGAGGGCCTTCTGTGTGGAGTCTGCATGTCCTCCCCACGGTCGAGTGGCATTCGAAAGACATGCATGAATGGGCGTGCCTTCTTTGAAGGTTGGGTGTTGAGCTGGCACCTTGGCACCATAAAAATCTACTGCCAATCATTAGCGGACCGGAGTTCCACTGTGGCTACCCCTAACTGGGAAAAGCCGAAAGAAGAAGAAGAACAACCCATATTACTCTTAAATTATCATTATAAAATAACGTCTAAAACAATTAATCAAAGACTGGAGCCTGGCATCTTGACTGTGACCTAGGTGACTAAGGTTCAATTAAAAGCCGTGGCACTGTATAAGTCAGGCAGAGGTGAGGGGTAGAGCAACATGACCCATTTCCCTCTCTCAGGAGGTAGGGAGGACTGCCTGTACACAGAGGACACAGTGGGTAGTCAAATCTCCATGGTGGGGACCAGAGAGCTCAGCAATAATATTTTTAGCTGTAGTGCTTGTTTACCTTGCTGTTCTGTGCCTGACTGTTGCTGATCTCTGTCTGCATTTGACTTGGAATTTAAATTATTTGAGGTTTGGTTATGTCTATTTTTTATCTTTTTTTATACTGCATTTCAAAGTCTAAGTAAACTTTATTGTCACTCAGATCAACAAATGCAATGTATCACTGGATGAAATTTCATTGCTTCAGGCTCATGTGCATTGAAAACAGTTTTCACAAGAGGGTAAAGGAAGCATATAATGGAAGGAATTCTAGACAGTAAAGATATAAATACACAAACAGATAACTTATCCACCACCATTATTAAGATAGGATAGCAGCATACCATAATTCACAGCTCCCATACTTGTGCAAGTACATAACTTAGATAAATAGAATAATTTAATTTTACGACAGTAAAGATAATCATATTGCACTTATGGTATTCTCACGAACTGAGGGAGTGTTGACATTGTTAGGTTAGTTGTTCAACAGTCTGATCACTTGTGGAAAGAAATTATTCCTGAAGCTTGATGTTCTACACCTGATGTTTCTGTATCATTTCCATGAAGACAGGAGGTGGAACAGTCCATGTATGGGATGATACTTGTCCCTTATCAGTTTCACGACCCTGCCATAACATCTGCAAGAGTAAAGGTCCTGTAAGGACTGGAGGTTTTATCCTGTGATTTTCCTGGCCTACTTTACAACCTTCTCTAATGCCATGTGAACTGCATATAAGCAGGTTCCGTATCAGACTATGATGTTGTTAGTCAGTATACTTTCAACCGTGGCCCTGTAGACGGTCATGAGGATGTGTTTGGGTAGGTTTGCTTTGTGTGTTCGGAGGAAGTGGAGATGCTGCTGGGCTCTTTTTACAAGGCTGGATGTGTTTGTTGCCCAGCTTAGGTCATCTGAGATGTGCACCTCTAGGAATTTAGTGCTTTTTACCCTGTCCACTGCAGTACCACTGATGGTGATTTGTGCGTGGGACCTTTGCTTCCTCCTGAAGTCAAAAATTATTTTTCTTTTTGAATTATTTTGTTTTAAGTTTTTGTTCTTCTGGAGTTTTAAGAGGTCTTGGCTGGGGTGAGTTGGAAAAATTAGAAAAAAAATTCCTTAGCAGACATTGAATAACATCCAGCTAATAAGTGGGAGGAGCTGAGTAAACTGCATTCCTCATTTCACTGGAAATATTGAGGGGCATCTTTGTTGGCTGTAGTGTATGTTTGACTTGCTGTTCTTTGCTTGACTATTGCTGATCTCTGAATTTGATTTTGAATTGAAGTTATTCATTTAAGGTTTGGTTATATCTATTTTTTATTTTTTTTTCTTATATTGCATTTTGTTTGTTTTAAGTTTTTTGTTCTTTGGAGTTTTAAGAGGTCTTGGCTAGGGTCAGTTAGGAAAGTTAGAAAAGAATTCCTTAGCAGACAGTGAACAACATGCAGCTTATTAGTGGAAGGAGCTGAGAAATAGCATTCCTCATTTCACTAGAAATATTTAGAGGCATTTTTATTTAGTTGTAGTGCTTGTTTGACTTGTATTTCTCTGCCTGACTATTGCTGATCTCTGTCTGCATTTGATTTTCCCATCCGCCTGTCTTGGTAGCTTTTGAGTTGCCCCCCCACACACACACACACACACACTACAAATCTGATTTTGGACACTCATTCCAGTCCCATCTCATCAGCTCATTCTTCTGAGTCCTGAGAGATCAGCTGGGAAGGCCCACCTCCTTAGTCTCTTAAACTTGAATTATCTTATGTTTCCTCCCTTCCCATTTACTTAAAAAAAATACACTTTAATCAGCTGCTTTTACTGTAACTGGCCATCTTCCAACTTCATTACTTTATTTAGCATTATGCTGCATGTTCTTAATGTGTTCAGTTATATTTAATATGTGACATGTGTTACTGCTGGTTAGTAGCCTGCTTAAATTGTAACTGTTATTCTAAGACTCTTAGTATTGTTTTAAGCATTTGGGCTTCAAACTAGTTACCTTATATAAGGAAGGCTTGTGGGCTACATTCTTGTGGCAGGAGAGGTAGCTTACAGCGTTCTAAGTTGGGAATTGCTGATTGAAGTTTTATTGTGTCTGTTATTCTAAAAGTGTATTAGTTCTGGTTTAAGTAATTGGGCTTCAAGCCAGTTAATTTTCATTAAGAAGGTTAGAGGTCTACATTCTTGTGAGAGGAGAGGGTTCTACCCTTCTGAACTGGGAATTGCTGGTGAAAGCTTATTGTGCCTTTTGTTATTAGTGTCTTTGTTCTTATTTAAGTACTTGGGCTCCAAACCAGTTATTTTACATTAGGAAGGTTTGTGGTCTGCACTCTTGTGGCAGAAGATAGCCTATGGCCTTCTGAGCTGGGAATTGATGGTTGAAGTCTTATTGTGTCTCCTATTCTAAAAGTGTTTTAGTTCTGGTTTAAGTACTTGGGCTCCAAACCAGTTATTTTGCATTAAGAAGATTTGTGGTCTACATTTGTGGGAGGAGAGGGTGGTCTCCACCCTTCTGAGTTGGGAATTGATGATTGATGACAAAGGCTTATTGTGCCTAAGTGTCTTTGTTCTGGTTTAAACACTTGGGCTCCAAACCAGTTATTTATATTAAGAAGGTTTGTGATCTACACTCTTGTGGGAAGAGAGGGTAGCCTTTACCCTGCAGAGCCGGGAATTGCTGATGAAGGCTTATTGTGCCTGTTATTCTAAGTGTCTTTGTTCTTGTCTGTGGTCTGCACTCTTGTGGCATTACTGTCTAGATTTTTTTTAATTGCTCGAGCATCTAGTTTTGCTCATAGCTGAGTGTTGCTCATAGCAGATCAGTGGCCATGGATATGCACTTCCCGACTCTATCTGTAGCCAGTCTGGTTGAGATGGGTAGTCTAAGGAATTGTAACAATTGCCTCATGCACACTGCCAACCCACTTATTCTTAATAAAACATACAGTGTGTGCGAGAGGTGTAAATACACTTTAAAGCTGCAGGCAAAACTCTCTCATACAACCAAAACTAATCCTGTAGAGGTTGTCAGAGACACTTGCACCACGTCTACTGTACAGGGTAAAGACCCTACAATAAAACTACTTATGCTGAGGCACTTACATAAAACCTTCCTAAAACACTAAGGCCTCCTGCACAGTACATTCAAAGAAAGGGTTCTCAGCCATCATGTAAACACTCCGATAAAACACCACCTGCAACTACACATAGTAACACTGTATCTAATGCCTCCACTCCTAAGCCCTTAAGGCAAACAAGCAAACAGTGAAATTTCCTGGTCATTGGTGATTCTATATCTCACCAGACTGAGTAAGGGGAGAGTCATGGCTTGCTGTCTTTCCGGGGCTAGAATCCGTAAAGCCACACAGGCACTCAGGTCATTGAACCACAGGTACCAGTATGACTTTGGCATAGCCCATGTGGGTGTTAATGACCTGAGAAGAATCTCCCTTGATGAGATGAGGTGAGACATAATCAAGCTTGCTGATTATGTGTCTCAGGAAAGTATGAGCCTAGTACTGAGCAACATACTACCTTCTCCAAGGATGATGCCACATTACCTTTGACAACCTGGAAGAAGATGGTTGACAGACCACACAGCTTTGCCAGAGATGTTCTGCACTTATCCTCTCTGGGCGTTTGAATATTGGCAACAATCTTTTCCACCTCCATAGTGTCTTTTTAGCCAATGCCAAAGCAGCCAAACTGATAAAACTACCGACTTAACTGAACCTATGAAAGAATATCTGAAAGTGGTACTGCTCAATGCTGGACATCTTAACTAGAAATTCCACTCCCTGCAAGCCTTCCTCTCCCCTGGAGAGTGTACACATCTGTTTAGTAATGGAGGCATGGTTTAAAGTGTCTGACAATACCTCAGCAAAGCAAGGTGATAATGCCTTTTACACCTTTAGACCAGCTACCACATGGGAGGGAACTAAATGTGGAGGAGGTTCAGTCTATATTAAGATGAATCTCACATCCAGACAAGTTAAATTGTATGACCCACTGGGAACTCATGCATGTACAATTCACCATAAGCAGGGTGTCATACCATATCCTTTCAACATATAGATCCCCTTCCATGTCCCAGGACACCCATACTACCTATCTCAATGTACTAGAGTCCGTCACCATTCAACCCAATATAATATTCATGGGGATCTCAACTACCCTTCTATAGATTGGGAATCCTACACCACTTCTAATGCACAAGCCCAATGATTCCTAAATGTTGTTAGTACCAACGTCCTGGAATAATTGGTCCATTCTGCTACCAGGGGTACAAATATCATTGACCCAGTATTCACGAACGTGGGGGCGGCCAAAGTTCCTCACCCAATGTAATATATTTGCTTGTCAAATCTGACCATGGGGCAGTGCTACTTAAAATAAAAATTAAATCTGGGGATCCAGTGAAACAAAAAACCTTTAGGAACTATTCCAAGGCTAACCTCTCTCTGCTAAGCAACACCTTGGCTAAATTCCACCAAACCTAGTAAACACCATAGAATACAATGAGCTATTTACAAAATCTCTGTACAGCCATATTTATAGTTGTAATGAGTGAGCTGTGCCCACTCATATTAAGAATTAGACAAATTCAAAAGATAAGCCACCCTGGTGGAATCACAATATCAATCAGTTATACAACAAAAGAAACAAAATCTTGGCCAGGCATAGGAGGAACAAAACCATACTTACTAAAAAAAACCCTGATGAATCTAAACAGGCAACTAAGAAGGTTAATTACTACTTCAAAGGCTAAATTTGAAGAAAATAAATAGTTTATCAAGCAAAGGACAGCCACAAAGATTTCTACAGCTATGTTTGTAACCTCAGAGGAAATACACAGCAATGCACTGAACTTATTGCAAATGGCATCACCCACACTGAACCAGACAGAGGCCATTGCCAACCTTTAGGCTGACAGGGTCAACTCAAATTTCTCCCTCTCTCCCCCTGATAGCCCAAAGGAAATATCACATAACACAATCTCCCCAACCATTACTAGGGAACTGGTCATCAATGCAATTTCCAAGGCCAAAAACATTGCATCAGTGAGCCCTGATAACATTCAGGGATGTTTGATAAATAGCATGAAACATGACCTCTCTAGTCCATTTGAATCACTTTTCAACTGGATCATTCTGTCAGGTTTTATGCCCAAGGAATGGAAGATGGCTACTGTCATTCCCTTAACCAAAGGAGGTCCAGCCACACATCCAGGTAACTACAGAGCCATAAATTTTACCATGTAAGGCCATGGAAAGTGTCTTCATGGACATGATTAAGGAGGACATAGGTAACTTGCAAACACTGGACCCATCACAGTTCAGCTTTGTTAAAGAAAGGTCATGCCTATTAAATCTGGTATACTTTTGTGAGAGGGTCAGTAAGCACTGGATGAAGGTAAGACTGTGCACAAAGCTTACCTCGACCTGGCCAAGGCTTTTGATACAATAATCCACTCAGGCATTATAGACAAGCTCACTAATTTAGGTATAAACCCTATTATCACCTGCTGGATAGCCAACTGTCTCACTGATAGGACCCAAGAGGTCAAAATTGGTGAGGCCACCTCCACCAAGAGGCCAGTCACTAGAGTCCCCCAGTGCTTGATACTGGCACCGATACTTTTTGGCATCTATTTCTCTGAAATGGAAGCAAATAGTAAAGCAAAGAACCACTGGAACACATACACTGCTAGTCTAGACCAAGAACACTTTATTGAAATTCAAGTAAAAACACATTTGCCTTTAGGCTTCTTCAGCTTAGTACTAAGCCTGAAGAAGCCAGAAGGCGAAAGTGCTTTTACTTGCATTTCATTAAAAAGTTCTTGGTCTAGACTAGCAGTTTGTGTGTTCCAGTGGTTCTTTATTCTACTATTTGCTGTCTGGATTTCCATTGGATTAACTTTTTATACTGGTGGTTTGTTCTTGTTGAAATAGAAATGAATGCTGAAGGTTTATGACTGACTAAGTTTGTAGATGATTGCAGGCTGGGGGCCATCATCAACTCCCCTGCAGACACTAGCATTCTACAAGAAGTTCTATCTCTGACTAGCAAATGGTGCCAAAACCATCATCTTAAACTCAATGCTATGAAATGCATAATTATACCCCTTGGGAAGTCAACCATACCTGATAATTACCATGTTGAAAATACACCCCTAAGAGTTGACTCAGTGGTCAGGGATCTAGGTATGCACGTAGACAGTAGCCTTATCTTCAATCAACACATGGCCACAATGGCGAGGAAATCCCTTAATGTTGTGAAACTTATAAGTAAAGGCATGGCATCTAGGTCCAAAGAGGTCATTATCCCACTGTACTCTGCCCTTATCAGACCAATTGTAGAGTACAAGCTCCCGATGGTATGTACCTGACCACGCATATGCAGCAATTAGAGTAATCTCTCCAAATGAAAAGCAACAGGACACTGCTGTGTTGATAAAATGTAGATAAAATTTAATCCAACATAGACAGATAAAACACCAGGTAAGCGCTTTCGGGTTACATCAGACAGCTTTGGCTGAGTCAAGATGGATCATAGAGTTTATGGCACACAGGATACCAGGATTAAATGATGTCATTCCAGTTAAACCCACCCTCCAAAATAGGCGGGTTTTTCACTAGTTGCTATTGGTTGTTTCATCTTTTAAAAATGTTGTTTGAAGAATGTATCTTTGTCTGATGAAGGGTGTAACCCGAAAGCGCTTACCTGGTGTTTTATCTGTCTATGTTGGATTAAATTTTATCTACATTTTATCAACACAGCAGTGTCCTGTTGCTTTTCATTTGGAGTTGTTTGTGCTTTGAAGCTTACCGGGACTTTGGCATAGCATACAGGTTTTTTTTACTTTGCAATTAGAGTAATCTCAAAGGTTTCTTACAAAACCTGCCTTATGCAGAGAGCCTTAAAGTCCTTTCCTGCTATGCAGTCTCCTATAGATTGTTGAGGGGTGATCTATGCCTGGCTTTCAAGGCATCCACAGACCCCACACTTATGAAACTCCTACATATTTATAAGTCAAAGAGTACTACAACCACAAGGTCTACGGACCTGAATTTTGTCTGTGACTTAAACAGAAAATGCTGGAAAGACAGATATTGTGTCCGAAAGAATACCCCTCCTATGGAGCAGGATTCCCATGCATGTGTAGCTGAGTTTGTCTATTACCCAGTTTAAGCACAGCTTAGACCACTAGATGGGGAATAGGAAGTTTGCACTGTGCCTGGCATCCATGTCCCTTAAGGACAGAGACAGCTTATAAATGTGTGGCCCTCAATTTCCTAATTGGATACAGGACATCATTATTTTTTGGGAAAGCTTGACTAGGCTTAGAAAGGCCCCCCTGGGTCATTTGCCTAGTAACGGACTATGAATCTATGAATCTATAAGTCATACATTGGGGTGGAGGGACAGGCATGTGTGGAAGTGACACTCCTTGTGGAAGTCAGGAGATACCCTACACCATAATCATACTGCATATCTCTCCATGGAGCTTTGCTGAGCACTTATGGGGATTTAGAGCATAAAACAGGCAAAAAAAATTGAACTGCCTTGGTGGCTGCCTGAATGGCCCATCTCAGTTGACCCTTGCCCCAATGATGGGGAAGGGATGGGATGATTGGCTGGGAAGTCGCTGACAGACAGTGGGGGTAAAAACAAACAACCTTTTCTACACTGGGGAAACTAAGAGGAAATTTAGAATTAGGTTGCATGAACACATTAGAGATATTAAGAAGGGGAGACTGGAAAGCCCTATAGCATCTCATTTTGGGGAAAAACATAATAGTGATGCTAATTTATTACAAGCTACAATTCTGGAAGAAGTGTTTATTAGGAAAGGGGATGAAAGATTAACTAAAAATGTTTTATTGTATAAAGAAACTGTATTTATATTGATGTTTGGTATGCTAATACCAATATGCTTGAATAGAGAAGTTAACTGGAGAAGTTTATTTAATTGATTGATTAATTAATTAAATGACTGTTGGTGATGTATAAATAGGGGAATGTGTTTTTTGTAATTTTATACTCTTTGAAGGCTGTTGTGGCCGAGGCGCTAAGACAAGTAATAAATTTTACTATGGAACTGAATCTACTGTTGTTTTTGGATTATTTTGCTGGGTTTGTTGTGGGTTGTGAAAAAAAGTATTAAAGACTGGTAGATAATACACCTCTTCCAAAATTGATTTGTACTGGAGAAAAAAAAATCAGACAACTGTTTATTGCAGAAAATCATGTCCTATGTTAAGACATACAGGGCCTATTACAATCTGTCCTTGATTGGTCTAGATTCTACAAAAGACTTCAGCTTTTTTAATCGAGAACTAATTTAGGGCATCCTCTTGTATTACAATTTTCACAACCAATATATAACATTAATCAGCAATATGTATAAAGTAAATAACATTATTCAAGAATGTTTAGAGTAACACAGGGTTCAGTTAGCAGACAGGGGCAGAATCTACCATGGTTTCAAAAAACCATGAAGATAAGACATAGTTTTCCTTTATCCCCTACCCTGTTTGTTCTATCAATAAATCATTTACTGTATAAAATCCCACAATCCTAGATCTGAGTTATTTTGGGAAATATTCAAAAAAATTCAAAAAACAGGACTGAATGTGGAACTGCAGAGTGGACTTTATTAGAAACATTTAGCTCTTTCATCTAATCAAATACTTAGGATGTATTAAGAACATTTATTTTATCCTCAGTGCTACATTTACTCAGGATGACATCAGCAAACTAGATTCATTCCCTGAGGCGAATGCTAGTAAACGTTTATGGAGAGGAGGTTCTCCCCATATTTCCCAGTATGAAGGAGTTAAACCAATGAAATATCAAGGAATAGATGTACTAAATACATATCAGCATGCAATAATTATTTCATATAAATATCATATAAATATACCAACAAAACAACATGAAGTTAATTAGTAAGATATATGCATTATTTTGGTGGCAAAATGCTTAGAATACATCTTATCTACCTTATGTTCTTCAGTGACAATATTAAAACATGTTCTTTCATGCTGGAGTTGGCTGACTAAATACTGTAAGAGAATACACCTCTCTAATTAAGTTTTCTTCTAGAGATGATAACTTCTTGGATGGGTCTATATCAGTTCATTGAAGGTTCATTTTCAATAACCTTCATTCATCAACCCTAACACAGAGAATATTCACATCAGTGAACATTCACTTCAATGAATGACTTACCCAGGGAAAAGAAAAAAATGCCCAGCATTCCATCCTTCACACAAAGCACAGTATTTCAACCCCTCCCCCAGCTATACAAACCAACGCAGAAATCACACTACATTGGGGGAAAGGGCAAATTTCTTATGATGACCAACTCATTCCTTTCCCTGGATAAGTCATTCACTGAAGTGAACGTTTACTGATGTGAACGTTCATTGTATTAGGGTCGATGAACGAAGGCTTGCGGAAATGAACTTTTGAAAAAGTGATATAGAGCCCCTTAGGCAGTTTATGGATTATTAGGACCAGAAACAATATAGTGTGGGACTGCTTTAGTGAAGTATTAAGGTGTAAGGAGAGGACAGAAACTGATCTTGTATGTTTTCTGAAATCAGAGCTAACTCAGTCATCATCATCATCATCTTCTTTCAGCTGTTTCCGTTAGGAGTCACCACAGCAGATCATCTGTTTCCATTTCTTCCTGTCCTTTGCATCTTGCTCTGTCACACCAACCACCTGCATGTCCTCTCTCACCACATCCATAAACCTTATCTTAGGCCTTCCTCTTTTCCTGTTACCTGGTAGCTTCATCCTTAGCATCTTTTTCCCAATATGCTCAGCATCCCTCCTCAGCACATGCCCAAACCAACGTAATCTTGCCTCTCTGGCTTTGTCTCCAAACCTTCCAACCTGGGCTGACCCTCTAATATACTTATTCCTAATCCTGTCCACCCTCATCACACCCAGTGCAAATCTTAACATCTTTAACTCTGCCACATCCAGCTCAAACTACTGCCTTTTTGTCAATGCCACTGTCTTCAACCCATATAACATAGCTGGTCTCACTATCGTCTTGTAGACCTTCCCTTTCACTCTTACTGGTACTCGTCTGTCACAAATCACTCCTGACACTCTTCTCCACCCACTCCATCCTGCCTGTACTCTCTTCCTCACCTCTCTTCCACACTCACCATTACTCTGAACTATTGATCCCAAGTATTTAAACTCATCCACCTTCACCACCTCTACTCCTTGCATCCTCACAATTCATCTATCCTCCCTCTCATTCACACACATATATTCTGTCTTAGTCCTGCTGACCTTCATTCCTCTTCTCTCTAGAGCATATCTCCATCTCTCCAAGGTCTCCCCCACTTGTTCCATACTCTCACTACAGATCACAATGTCATCTGCAAACATCATAGTCCACAGGGACTCCTGTCTAATCTCGTCTGTCAACCTGTCCATCACCATTGCAAATAAGAAAGGGCTCAGAGCTGATCCTTGATGTAACCCCACCGCCACCTTAAATGCATCCATCACTCTCACTGCAGACCTCAACGCTGTCACAGTACCCTCGTACATATCCCGTACCACTCTTACATACTTCTCTGACACTCCCGACTTCCTCATACAATACCACAACTCCTCTCTAGGCACCCTGTCATATGCTTTCTCTAAGTCTACAAAAACACAATGCAACTCCTTCTGACCTTCTCTGTACTTCTCCATCAACACTCTCAGAGCAAACATTGCATTTGTAGTGCTCTTTCCCAGCATAAAACCATACTGCTGATCACTTATCATCACGTTCCTTCTTAACCTAGCTTCCACTACTCTTTCCCATAACCTCATGTTGTAGCTGATCAATTTAATCCCTCTGTAGTTACTACAGCTCTGCACATCACCCTTATTCTTAAAAATCGGTACCAAAACATTTTTTCTCCATTCCTCAGGCATCTTCTCACTTTCCAAGATTTCATTAAACAATCTGGTTAAAAACTCCACTGCCATTTCACCTAAACACCTCCATGCTTCCACAGGTATGTCATCTGGACCAACAGCCTTTCCATTCTTCATCCTCTTTATAGCTATCCTTACTTCCTCCTTGCTAATCCATTGTACCTCATGATTCACTATCCCCACATCATCCAATCTTCTCTCCCTCTCATTCTCTTCAATTCATCAACCCCTCAAAATACTCTTTCCATCTCCTCAACACACTCTCCTCCCTTGTGAGTATGTTTCCCTCATTATCCTTTATCACCTTTACCTGCTGCACATCTTTCCTAGCTCAGTCCCTCTGTCTAGCCAATCGGTACACGTCCTTTTCTCCCACTTTAGTGTCCAACCTTTCATACAACTCTTCATATGCCTTATCCTTAGCCTTCACCACCTCTTTCTTTGCCTTACACCTCATCTCCTTATACTCCTGTCTACTTTCTTCATCTCTCTGACAATTCCACTTCTTCTTTGCCAACCTCTTTCTCTGTATACTCTCCTGCACTTCCTCATTCCACCACCATGTCTCCTTGTCATCCTTCCTCTGTCCTGATGTGATACCAAGCACCTTTCTAGCCATCTCCCTTACTAGCTCTGCTGTAGTTACCCAGCTATTTGGTAACTCTTCACTGTCACCCAGTGCCTGTCTTAACTCATCCCTGAACTCCACCTCACAATTACCCTTTTTCAATTTCCACCATTTGATCCTTGATGCTACCCTCACACTCCTCCTCCTCCTCTTCTTGATCACCAACGTCAACCTACAAACCACCATTCTATGCTGCCTAACTACACTTTCCCCGGTCACCACTTTACAGTCTCCAATCTCCTTCAAACTGGCCTTCCTACATAAGATATAATCCACCTGTGTGCATCTTCCTCCACTCTTGTATGTCACCCTATGCTCCTCCCTCTTGTTAAAATATGTATTCACCACAGCCATGTCCATCCTTTTCGCAAAATCCACTACCATCTGACCTTCTGCATTCCTTTGTTTAACACCATACCTACCCATCACTTCCTCATCCCCTCTGTTCCCTTCACCAATATGCCCATCAGAGCTAACTCAGTACTGTAGAAAATGATATGCAACTAAACTGAAACTAGATGTCTCAGTGCAATTTTATGAATCTCATTGATTAAATTTGAAAATAAGAGACTTGAAAAAGAAATGTAATAAACATACTGAAACACAGGTCTTACATTTAGGTTTGAAATGGGTAGAGGTGTATGTGATCTCTGAGGACCTAACTGGAACTTGACAAAATCTATATACATAACTTTCAAAGGAATATATATTATTTACAGATATATCAGTTTCAGTGTAATATAATCCAAGAGATTCGTTGCACTCCAGTGAAATCATGAAGGATGGGAATAATCGTATATATTTATTTGTTCTCACTGTGACAATAGAGAGCTGATCTATTGCATGGATGGTGGACTTGTGAACATGTGAAGAAGTAGTAGATGAAGACATAAGAATTAACAGTGCATGTCACCAAAACCAGTTATAGATTAAGGTGACACTCCAACTTCTGAGGTATACAGCAAATAGGGCATAGAAGAAGCACTTTAAAAAATCAAGCATTTAGAATCGCCACTATGACTATTAAAATATTGATTTTGATATACTTAAAGCAAGACCTATAATTATTGACTGAAATAATGTATTTTTTTGCTGAATTCATCATTATTTATTTATGTATTTATTTTTTGACCTGTTTACTGGTTGGGTGGGCCGGTCAGTTTAAACCTTTTCAGTCCTGACCCAGGCTCAGTCAGCGCAAAAGTTGGTCTAGAAGTTGTCATGTGTCTTTATCGGAATCTGTCAGTTTATGTTTGTTCCCTCATGGTGAGTAAACATTTGAGTGGTGGCCTTCTTTCATTTTGCTACAAAGAGGGGCACTGAATAGGTTAATATTTCTGGCATGTACTGTTATTCAGTTGAGGATTTTTGAAAGAATACAGTATTGTATTTATTTACAAGTTAATATGAAAAATTATGATGATAATTGTTTTCCTGTTTTCAGATTTCTGAAGAAGTTGTGTGCTGGTTAAGTTTAAAGCAATAAAGGGTAGGCCATAGTCTAGTTTGGAAAGAAGCATATTTCTGGGTATGGTTTGCAATGTGGATGGAGCAAGTCGATGGGAAATTTTATGGCAAAGCTTTACCTGAGTGTTAGAGAAATATGTATTAATATATATATATATATATATATATATATATATATATATGTTTAGTGCTTATTAGAAGCTAAAAGAGTTAACACATTTCATTCTATTTTATGTACAGCTTAATTCTGTATGAAATTATAAGATGATTTTTCAAACCACAGTATGCTTTCTGAAACTGCAAGATGCACCCTGACCTAGTATTTGCTAGCACAGCAAAATTCATGTTTATGCCTTTTGGAAATGTACTGAGAAGCAGGTGATTATCTGCTAGGTCAGGAAAATGAATGAATAGTGTATGACTAGAACAATACTGTTTTCTATAATATGATTGAATATGAACAATCAGCTCTGTTCGTGTTATGAGAACATGCACAGCTGTGGAAAAGAAGAGATACATGAAACAAAAGAGTGCTTGAAGAATCTGTACTTGCTTTGTGCTCAAATTAGCTATAGTACCTTGAATGGTAACATAACATAGTGGGAAGCTGTATCTAACCGGTGGTCACCAAGGCCACATTATTTTTCTTAGGAAGTTTTTCATAAAATTGATAGTGCAAGCAGAAAATCATGGAAAAACAGCTGCTATGAAGTAATGATGTTAGAACTTGTGATCCGTTACGTCAGCTTGGTAGGCAATGTCTTGTTAGAAAATGTATAAAGATGACCTTACTTCCTGATTTTAGTTAGACAAACTCTGTATTAGCACGTTTTTGTCTCCTTGTGCAAGATTAAAGTGCCTTAACCTGAACCTGCCGTGTATTGATCTTTTTGAAGTTTATTTTTCCTTTGACAGATTGGTCCTTCGGACCGGAAACTCTCGCTCTAGCTCAGGTCAGATGGGCCCAGTGGCATGAAACTGTACGGGGAAGAGGCCACATCAGTTCTTCTGCACTGAAAGACCTCCGACTGAATTGTCATTCAAAAGAGGCCAGCCACTGTTTCTGATCTGCGATTGGAGGACGAGTCAACGGTTCCATCAGTGAGATGGTCAATCACGGAGGCTCAGGTAAGGAGGAATTTACCTTTTCTTTGTTTCTGATCAGGGACTTGTTAAATAATTTGTTTTTGTCAGGGAGATTTTATATAAATCAGGGACAAAAAAGATTGCTGTCTTGTCATAGATCGGGGAAACAGGATAGGTAGGCAGTTATTCTAGATAAACTGTGAAAAAAGAAAATCGTGGTACCACGTGATAAGAAGGGTTACATAACAATTTCTAACTAAGTTAAGACAATATGGGAAATAAGTGCACAAAAAGATCCCGAGATCAGCCATTAACAGAAGACGCGAAATATATGCAATTACAACGTGCCGATAACGTTAGGTACTATATAAAATGGGTTAATAAATACAAATTTGATGGCAAATTAGACAAACCTTCACTTATCAAACTTGTCAAACAACTTAAAACAGATGCAAAAGGTCAGGTAAAAAAGCAACGCCAATTGGGAGTTCCTCAGGCACACAGGTGGCTTGAGGAAGCAAACTGCAGGGAACAAAAGATTAAAAATTCAAAAGCAATGTTTTTAGACAAAGAAGACAATAACCTAGTGATAGCATCAGCCCCTCCACCCCCTCCGCTTCCCTTACCAGAATATGAAGCGAGTGGACAAGCTGATCTACCTCCGCTATACCCAACTGTCCCTGCAAAATCAAAATCGTTTGTCAGAGATCCTGTCGAGACTAGGTCTTGAACACGTAACTTAAGAGGGGATATTGAATTGTATGAAATAAATAAAAATTCACAAGCTATGAGTGAAGAAGAGATATGTCCACTCATAGAAGTACCAAATCCACAGGCAGGACAGGCAGGACAGGACCCAACTCTTCTAGTGCATAGACCGTGGACACCGGAAGACATCCGGAAAGCCACAGAGGGAATTCCCCATCCGAAAGTTAACTTTAGGAAATTCCTAGAAGACTTACAGGGCATGAAGTTAAGTTACCATTTAAATGGAGAAAAAGTAGAGAAAGTAGTCAGACAAATCGTAGGTTCAGATTGGCACATGATCAGTGGCAACTGGAATCCCCGTGACGCAGAACATAAGCCACTCCCACATAGCAACGCAGAGCTGGGTAACAGAGTGAAAGGTCTGACAGACCGAATCTCTGAGAAATGGAAGCCTAGGGCTGACTGGACTTGCATTAATCAATGCATCCAACAGGAAGGTAAAACTGTTGATAGATATTATGCTAGATTATTAGAGTGTTTTAATAACCATTGTGGAATGCAGGTACCTGAAGACCAAACACATGATTCCCCATATGAGCAACAACTAAAGGATAGTATTGCACCCATAAGTAGTTTCATTACAAAGCACATGGTAGATCACCGTACGAGTAGATAACAGTCATTACTTGAATATGCAAGACATGCCGAAAGGCATTTTAATAGCAAAAAGAAAAAGAAAACTCAAGTTTTCACAGTAGAAGACGGAGCAGAAGTCTTTGTAGTACAGTCCGGGAAAAAGGGTAAGAAAAATGCCCAGGGAAACAAACAATCTGATAAGCGATCAGAGGAGTTTGAAGAGAGAAAGAAAAGGGGTGAATGTTTTAAATGCGGGAAAAAGGGACATTTGGCAAGGGATTGCAGGCAAAACAAAAAGGTAGCCACGGAAGATAAGGAGGGTGAGGACTGACTATATGATAGTCAAGAATCACTCGAAGGGAATAACCAAGAAAAGACAAATGCAAATGTGATAGAAGGAGTAGAGAATGTGATAGAAGAAATAGAGGAAGTACAAGAAATCACCGATGGTGAAGAAAATGAAATTTTAGACTTGGCATTATTGAGCCTAGAGCTCTATTTAGCAGACACAAAACCTGAAGTTACACTTCTGGTAGAGGGGAGGGAAGTTACATTCCTGTGCGACTCAGGGGCTTCACGGACCCTGATACATCCTTCCACCAGAAAACTCAGAATCACTCGATTATATATTGGTAAAAGCAGCTAATGGACAGCTGTATCGGGAGCCACTCTCCCATAGCATAGCAATAACTGACCCTGTTTCAGGGATGATCCCAAAAGAGCAAAATTGTTGTTTCTGCAAAATGCCCAGTAAATCTTTTGGGCAGAGACCTTATGCAGATATTTGGCATAGGAGTAGTTCCAACTATGCAGGGTATGGAAGCACAGCGACAAATGGATACTTTTGTGGTGTGACCGGAAGGTGAAACATTTTATTGGTACAGCCAGGACTTGGTTACCACTGGTCCAGGGGCAGTAACCAAAGAACTGATGAACTTAGCCATCAGTAAATCCCCCTCCCTTGACACTGATAAACAGCATTTGTTGCATTGTACTCTATATTACTGTAGCAAACCATGACCTGATAAAGAATATGAGCAAGAACTGTTTAAAACCATGCTAATAGATTAGTATTGCGTAATCTGTACTGGGGCACAGAAGGAAACAGTGTAGTTAGCTGTTCATTGCCCCAGGAATTCCTAGCACTTTATAAATCTAATCGATTACCACATGTTAGTTTAACTAAAGACAAGAATGTGAAGTGGGCAGACCTAGGAGAAAAAGTCACAAGATGGGAAAAACAGACAGAATTAGAACTTTCAGAACAGGGAGTACAAAAACAGAAGTTGAATTGGATAACACAGACACACCCAGCTGTGCACTTGCAGGCAAGTGAGGACAGCTGAGTAGCACTCTTACTAGAGGAAGAAGAAAAAGCCTTACGAGGCATACCAGAGGCTCTCTGGTCAATGGGGAAATCAGATGTAGACTTATTAGGTTCATAGGTTCATAGGTTCATACTAGGCTATCTGCCCGAGGGCATTTATAAGCCTAGCCCATAGTTTTGTGGCTTACGCCACCCCTTTAGTTTGGAGAAACTATGCCCATTATTTAGCTGTGCCTCTGTCGAGCAGTGACACTGAGGTAACCCCTGGGGTGTATCTGCGATCTCCCATCCATTGGTCAAGATTCCTCTTGAACAAGGCCAGCGAGGTGCTCTGCCTCACATAAACCGGGATTTTGTTCCACAGCATAGGGAGTCTTTGGGTGATGAATCTATCCCTCCAGCACGTCCTATTAATAACTGTGTCGAGGTTTAAGTCTCCTGCCCTTGTGGCTCTGAGGGATCTAAATTTTTTGAGATGAAGCATGTTCATCAAATCTGGGTTTGACATGGCCTTGTATGTCAGGCATAGGTCACCTCTGAGCAAGCGGTACGCAACGGAATATAACTGGAGTTCTTTCAGTCGGGCAGCATAAGACAGATTTTTGAGACCCTTTATCCTTTTGGTGAGGAACTTTTGTGGCCTCTCCAGCTGCTGCAAGTGTCGGGTCAGATACATTCCGAATGGGGCATTGTACTTGATCATTGGTCTGATGAGTGATGAGTATAGGGAGACTATGACTTCCCTTGATCTGGATGTGAATCTCTTCATGATAAGGTGGGCAATGTAGAAGGTCTTCCTAACTACTTTAGCAATATGAGTGTCGAATGAAAGGCTACTGTCAACCTGGGTTCCCAGGTCCCTAATAACTTCTTCTGTGTTCAGGGGATTGCCACCTATATGGTAGCTAGGGGTAACCTTATTTTTCCCGAAGGGTATGACTATGCATTTCTTGGCATTTAACTTAAGGCCATGGCTCTGGCACCAGTTATCCATTTCTGTGAGACCCTTCTGAAGGATATCTGTGTCGGATGTGTTTTCAACTACGGCCAGTTTGCAGTCATCTGCAAACTTTGTCAGCCATAACCCTCCTGTGTTTGCTTGTACTTCAGAAAAGTAGATGCCAAACAAGAGTGGGCCCAGGACTGAGCCCTGTGGGACACCACTTGTGACAGGCTTTGAGTCTGACATGGCGCCAGCAACTCTGACCCTGCGGGTTCTGTCGCTCAGCCAGTTTGCAACCCATCTTGTAATGTATGGGTTTACATTTAAGTTGATGAGTTTTTCAATGATACCCGAGTGGGGTATTGTATCGAAAGCCTTCACCAGGTCTAGGTAGGCTGTATGGACTGCCTTTCCCTCATCAATGGCCTTGGTAACTGTTTCGAAAAAGTCGACCAAGTTTAAAAGGCATGATCTGCCTTTGACAAAGCCAAACTGGGTTGGATCCAAAGTCTGCAAATTCCCTATGTCTTTATTTATGAGATCCATTATGATCCTCTCCATGGCTTTGCAGATAAGGCTTGTCAAGCTAATGGGACGGTAATTTCCAGGGTCGGTGGAGGCGCCGTCTTTGTGGTGTGGGACCACAGTCGCTGTGCGCCACTCCCTGGGTACATATCCGGAGGCGAGACTAAGATTAAACAGCTGTCCTAACTGTGGGTTTAATTCCTCGTTGAGTTCATGGAGCACACAGCCGGGGACACCATCAAGTCCCATGGATGCTGTGTTCTTTGCCTTGGAGAGAGCAGTTTTCACCTGGGCGTTAGAGATGTTTGGGGGCTATAATCATTTGGTATATATATCTCTCCTTTAGGGGGGGAGGGGGGGGAGAAGTTTGCACTGAACCTGTCAGCCAGTATGTTGGCAATGTCTGTAGGATCAGTAATCTTCACATCATTTTGAACTAATTCTGAGCATATCTGGGAGTTTCCTCCTAGGTTTCTGACATAGCTAAAGAATGCCTTATGGTTGTCTTTAGAGTCCTTAGCTATTTTTTTCTCAAAATTAGCTTTGGATGATTTTATGAGAGCTCTCAGCTTTTTACTTATAGTGATCAGCGGTGTCTTACCTTTTAAGGATTTTGCTCTATCTTGTAGTAGCTTTCTCCTCTTGTTGTAGAGTTTGTTTATGGCTGGGGTCCACCAGACTGGACGCTTGCCTTTGGTACAAAGAGTCTTTGTTTTGCTTGGGATTACCTGATCCATGCAGCCCTGCAGGTGCTGGTAGAAGGCATTTGTAAGTGATTCAGCGGTTTGATTAATGTTAACCGCCGGCTCAGGGGCCTTAAAGGAGACCACACTAGTCTTTAGAAGTGTGAAGTCGGCTTTCGAGAAGTTCTTTACTGTGGTCTTTCATTTCGGTGGGGCGGGATGAGGACCTCCAGCGAGATTAGTTTGTGATCAGATCTCACCAGTGAGGGGTATACTTCTGGCGTTGAACATTGTGCTCCCATGTTCGTGATGATGAGATCAAGTATGTTCTCTCCTCTTGTGGGGATGGTGACTAGTTGTTCCATGGCATTTGAGTTTATGAATTCCAGGAACTTTTGGGCTAGAGTGTTTGGGCTTGAGTAGTGTTCCCAGTCTATATTAGGGTAGTTGAAGTCACCTAGTATGATGGTGTTCGGAGATACATTTATCCCCTCCAGTGTTTTCAGGAAGGCCATATGAGGTTCCTGAGTTTGCGAGGGTGGCCTGTAACATGCTACAAATTGCAGAGCAGTCTTGCCTATGGTTAATTGCACCTGGATGGTTTCCGATGCATCGTACGATGCCACCAATCTTGAGGTGTGGGTGTCCTTGATGAATATGGATACCCCTCCTCCTTTCTTGGTATTGTCCAGGACCAGTTACTATCACGCCAAAGTCAGCATTTAGACCTGAAAAGAGACAGTATCCCTTAAGAAAGGATGCAGAAGTAGGAATCAAACCTATAATAGCAGCCTTACTGAAGGAAGGAGTATTGATAGAATCTCCTGATTCGCCATGTAATACACCCTTATTTCCTGTTAGGAAAGCAAATGGAGAATGGCGTATGGTCCAAGATTTACAAGCTGTAAATGACACAGTTATACCTAGAGCACCTACGGTGCCAGATCCACACACCTTATTAAATGATTTGAAGCCTCAACAGAAGTATTTTTCTGTGGTAGATATTAGCAATGCATTTTTCTCAATACCGATACACCCTGACAGCCAACATTGGTTTGCATTTACATTTCAGGGGAAAAGGTATACATACACGTGACTACCACAGGGATATTGTGAGAGTCCAACAATATTCGCACAGGAAATGGCAAGTAACTTGGCGGGATTTATCCCACCGAAAGGCAGCCAGATTTTACTTTATGTAGATGACATTCTGCTGGCAGCCCCCACCCAGCAAGAATACAGAGAAGATACCATAGCATTATTACAATTTCTAGCCACTCAAGGAAACAAAGTAAACAAAAACAAACTGTAGCTTTGGAAAAAAACAGGTTAAATACCTGGGATATGTAATATCAAAAGAAGGCAGAATATTAGATGAAGACAGGAAAACAGCAATATTACAAGCACCCAAACCAACTACCAAGAAGGAAATGATGTCCTTCCTAGGTACGACTAATTTTTGTCGGAGTTGGATTCCAAACTATGCCTTGGAGTCTGCTCCACTGACCAACTTAATATACAAGAAGCCTATGGCAGCACAAGATTCATTACAATGGACACCAGAAGCAGAATCAGCTTTCTGCAAATCGAAACAACTGATAGCATCCTCATTAGTTTTAAGATTACCGAGCTATCATAAATGATTTTTCCAAATTGTAGATTGTAAGCAGGGCTATATGACATCAGTGTTAACACAGCAACATGGGGACAAATAATGCCCCATAACTTACTATTCATCACAGCTAGACCCAGTGGCGCGATCCTTGCCCCACTGGGTACAAGCAGTAGTCGCAGCTGCAATGGCAGTACAGGCTTCAGCCTCAGTAGTGTTATTCCACCCTCTCACATTGAGAGTGCCTCATGCAGTCATGATTATTTTACTGCAAGAAAAAGTGGCATATCTTTCTCCTGCTAGGCATCTTTCCTGTATGACCATACTGTTGAGCCAACCTCATATGACAATTGAACGATGCACAACTTTGAATCCGTCAACCTTGCTCCCAACCCCTGCAGATGGCAAACCACACTGCTGCCTGCAGGAGATTGAGCAAAAGACACTGCCTAGAAAAGATCTCACGGATGTTCCCTTGGATGATGCCAAGGTGACATACTATGTGGACGGCTCGTGCAAAAATGGTCCTACAGGAAAGAATCTAGTAGGGTATGCAGTAGTTTCTGATACTGAAATTTTAGAAGCAAAGTCTTTACCACACAACTTATCTGCACAAGCAGCAGAATTGATTGCTTTAACAAGGGCATGTACCTTGGCAAAGGGTAAAAGTGTGAACATTTTTACTGACAGCCAGTACGCTTTTTCTACTGTACATGTTTTTGCGCAGCAGTGGAAAAATAGAGGAATGATAACATCTACTGGTAACCAATTAATCATGCGCAATTTATTTTAGATTTGTTAGAATCTATTCAGTTACCTCAGAAAGTAGCTATTTGTAAATGCGTAGCTCATACCAAAGAACAGGACAGGATTTCAAAAGGAAATGCGAGAGCTGATACAGCTGTAAAGCAGGCAGCTTCAGCTTCAGAAGTATTTCTTTTGAGTGAAGAATTACAACCTTCTGAGATTTTAGATTTTGAAATGTTAAAAACAATGCAGACACTTACTACAAATGTAGAAAAACAGAAATGGATAAAACGAGGAGCAATTCTTGAGAAAGGCCTGTACATCTCCAAAGAAAGAAAACCAATTTTGCCGTCTAACTTGTTTAGATATGCAGCTTTGTTGAGTCATGGGCAGTGCCATGTCTCGACAGGGGGGATGGTACAGTTAGTGAATCGAGTGTTTACAACATATGGATTTACAAACTACACAAAAAATTTTTGTGCATGCCATGTTTGTAACAGGTATCATGCACAGGGGGCACTGAAGCCTAAGCAAGGGAGTTTCCCTATACCATCGTACCCATTCCATACTATCTGTATGGATTTCATAGAACTAAAAAAATGCGAAAATAAAAAGTACTGTCTTGTCATTATAGATATGTTTTCCAAATGGGTGGAAACTTTTCCGACCAAAAATTCAGATGCAGCTACTGTTGCAAAAGTCCTCGTTAAAGAAATTATTCCTAGATTTGGCATACCGGAAAAAATCTATAGTGACAACGGCCCACACTTTGTAAATCAAACCATACAACAATTGAGCCATTATTTAGGGATTTCCTTAAAAAAACATTGTGCATACCACCCCCAATCTGCAGGATTAGTAGAGAGGCATAACGGGGTTCTGAAAAATAAGCTTAGGAAATTGATTAATGAGACACAGAAGAACTGGGTGCACTGTCTGCCTCTGGCACTGTTGAGTATGAGAACTGTTCCAAATGCAAAGGGTTTAACTCCTTTTGAAACACTGTTTGGGAGGGCATATTATATACCTCAGTGGAAATCTCTCATGCCTGCAGACCAGGAGGCTGACAGTTCACTTGCAGAGTATATGAGGAGACTTCTGAATAACAAACAACTTCTGCAGTTAAATTCTGTTTCAGATAAAGAACAGACCAGACCATCGGAAGCAGTAGTACAACTGGGAACATGGATCTGGGTGAAGGTCGTGAAGAAAAGAAATTGGAGTTCTCCAAAGTGGGAGGGACCATACCAAGTTTTGCTGGCAACACCCACTGCGGTCAAGATAGCTGAACGTGTGTCCTGGATCCACTTGACGCACTGCAAACTGGTCAAGAACTTTGAACTGGACAAAAACCTTGTTACTGTTTTACAACGAGAACAAAATGACCAGGTATAGAGTAAACAGGGATGCAGAACAACCTCAGAAAAATTGCATGATCATCCTGTTAACTATACTGGTAACAATAATCTTTTTGCTGTGGCCTTTCCTTTTTTCAGCCACACGAGTTGAACTGAACAAACGTGATGCATTACTCATAGACTGGCACCCAAACTTTAATACTTACCAAGCAATTAAATATGTGTATGCTGAGACTTTTAATGTTTCGAACTGCTGGATTTGCACAGCTATACCAACAGCATACGGGGGATTATTGATGACTGCTGTCCCCATAGGGGTCAATGAGACCTGGGAAAATTTGATTTTTGACACTACACCTGTAAAATCACAAGACAAAATAGCATTGTACCTACTTGTCACACAAAAATGAATTGTATGTTTTTATAAAAATTACACTATTCAGGTGGGTTGGAGCAATTGCAATGTGACTGTTTCTTATAAATGTTATATTAAGGCTAATAAGGCAGAAACTATTTGTGATACAAACTATGACTCATATCTTGAGAAAATGCAAAAAACTGTTAGTGAAATACAGCATAATCCTGTTCTTTTGAAGCAACTTTCTATCATTGATAAGAAAATGTTTCATGCAGGGCAAGCATATATCAATACTAAAGTAGAAAATTGTTATTTTGTTTGTGGGAAAAAGGCATACAAATGGCTACCTGAGAATTGGTCCGGCAGTTGTTTTTTGGGTTACCTGGTTCCGGCCATACGACACACTGCAGCTTTGCCTCGAGGGAAAATTCGAAATGTCAGAGAGGTCAGCAGTAAACCTGGAAATCCAATCAAGAGACCTGAGAATCCAGTGGGACAAATCGAAGCAGGATGGAGAAACCATAATTCCGTGAAAAACAAAGATAAATTGACACACATGGACTTGAGTGACACTATTATATCATGGGCAGGCATAGCCCCTGCATATGGCGCAGTGAAATCGATTTGGGAGCTGAGAAAACTGTCCAAACTTCTCAAAGTTATGAGCAATGCAACTTTTTCTGCTCTTGAATTAATGACTGATGAACTGAACGCTATGAGAACTGTGGTGCTTCAAAACCACATGGCTCTCGACTTCACCCTAGTGGCGAGAGGTGGTATGTGCGCTTTAATCAAAGAAGAATGCTGTTTGCATATTCCTGACAACCAGCATGAGATAAACGACCATCTTGAGGTGATCCAGCAAGTGTCGGCCATGACCAAACCAGGCCCAAACCCTCTGACGGACTTTTTTCCAGAATTTGTTTGGGGGGTGGGGTTCCATCCTAATGAACATCCTGATTGCCATTTGTGTGGGATTACTCCTAATAGCAGCATGCATTTGTTGTGGTACTCCCTGCATGAAAAAGTTAATCAAATATTTTATAAACATATCTGTTTCTGAGACTTTGTATCAAAGTACGGAAATTGAAGAGTTGTTGAAAATTGAAATGCTTTCATAAGTCTAAACTAAATGACTCTCTTAACTGCTAATCTGAAATGGAAGAGGTTAGGAGAAGAAGCAAACTGTTTATGCTTTTGAAAATAGAATAAAAAGTATTAACAGGGGGGAAATGTTAGAGAAATATGTATTAATATATATATATATATATATATATATATATATATATATATATATATATATATATATGCTTAGAGCTTATTAGAAGCTAAAAGAGTTAACACATTTCATTCTATTTTATGTACAGCTTAATTCTGTATGAAATTATAAGATGATTTTTCAAACCACAGTATGCTTTCTGAAACTGCAAGATGCACCCTGACCTAGTATTTGCTAGTACAGCAAAATTCATGTTTATGCCTTTTGGAAATGTACTGAGAAGCAGGTGATTATCTGCTAGGTCAGGAAAATGAATGACAATCCAAGAGGGAACCATCCCAGACATCTGGATGGTCTCTCATATTATCCCACTACATAAAGGTGGAAACTCTATTGATTACTCTAACTATAGACCAATTTCTCTCCTTTCACCTTTAGCAAAAATTATGGAGAAATGCATTCACCAGCAACTTGTTCAGTATCTCTCTCTATACAACATAATAGCAAACTGTCAACATGGTTTTAGACCTCATCATAGCACTACCACTGCTCTCCTTTCCTTTGTAGACACTATCAACAGGAACCGCAACAATAACCTTCTATCTTCTGCTCTCTTCATTGATCTCTCTAAAGCTTTTGACATGGTCAACCACTCTTTTTTAATTAAGATTCTTGAATTCCTCTCTTTTGATAACCTAGCCATTAAATGGTTTAGATCCTATCTTAGTAACAGACAACAAGCAATTCTATGGGATAACCACATTTCTTCTCTATTGCCTGTTACCATTGGTGTTCCCCAGGGCTCCATTCTTGGACCACTTCTTTTCTCCCTCTTCATTAATGATCTTCATTCTGTAATCCCTCAAGCAACCTGCATTCAATATGCAGATGACTCTACCCTTATTTGCTCAGCATCATCCACCACGGAACTTACATCACTTACTCAAAATATCTTCAACACAGTAGAAACATGGTTCTCTAGACGGTACCTCCTGCTGAATGCCAAAAAAACTAAACTTATCCTCTTCACCCCCACCACTCGGACCCCCCCCTTAAACTTCACCATCTCCTCAAACAATGCCACTGTCATCTCACCTGACCTGACGACTAAACTGTTAGGAATAACCATCGACAATAATCTCTCCTTCGATCAACATATTAATAACACCATTAAATTAGACAACAGAAAAATAGGATCCTTATATCGAATTAAACCTTTTCTAACTGCAACTACTCGAGCCAAAATTGCTCACTCCCATCTTATATCAACTCTTCTATATGCCTCTCCCATTTTTACCAACCTTAAGAAAGCTAACCTTAACAAACTGGCAACTTGTTATAACAACATTGCCCGCTTTGCCACTGGTAATCCCTTCAGAACTCACCACTGTCTTAACTTAAAACTACTAGACTGGCTTGAATTCCAAAACTATCTAGTAATTCCTCAACTTACCATTGCCCATAAAATACTGCACCAACCTGATAACACACCCATACTCTCTAAACTTTTAATCCCTTATAACAATCTTAACTCCCTTCGCTCCTCTAGTAAACTCATGGCCAGTTCAATAAAGTCAAATAACTCAGCCGGCGACTCTCTATTCACTAACACAGTAGGCAGAAGATGGAATTTATTACCTAATGATATAACACTGATCACATCTTTACCTCTCTTCAAACATAAAATCAAACTGTACTTCAAAAGTCACTGGCTCTGTTCCTGTAATAAACCTGACTAACAATCTTACCTTTACTCTGTTTTCTTCA
Organism: Protopterus annectens; assembly: GCF_019279795.1. Classification (NCBI taxonomy): domain Eukaryota; kingdom Metazoa; phylum Chordata; order Ceratodontiformes; family Protopteridae; genus Protopterus; species Protopterus annectens. The sequence goes on from NC_056729.1 coordinate 1,671,421,628, forward strand.
CCTCTACTTTCTCCACTCTACTATTCAACCCGTATGCTTGTTTTAAGCTATCTCTATAACTAACTCTCGCTTTATGTATTGTTTAATACCTCAGATCTGCTTTATTTTTTTTGCATCTATTTCTCCTCTCTTACTCAACTGACTTTTGTTCTTCTCTTTTGACCGTTTCTAAATCTTATTAACTTTCAAATTTACTTGCACTCTAATAGGCTACCCAAAATTAGATGCTATTACTTTTATCCTTTTATCCATGAAATGTCTTTCTTTTGTAATTTGACTAGGTATTTTTTATGTCTTTGTTTGCTGTAGTTTTTGTATTGTTGTCTTTTTTCATTTTTTTTTACTAGTATGTCTTACTAGTATGTTTTGTGGAGCTTTTCTCCCCGGGCCTCTACTGAAAATGGAAATATTCTCCAGCTAGACTAGCCCGGTCAACAAATGTAAAATAAATAAAATAAAATGAATAGTGTATGAATAGAACAATACTGTTTTCTATAATATGATTGAATATGAACAATCAGCTCTGTTTGTGTTATGAGAACATGCACAGCTGTGGAAAAGAAGAGATACATGAAACAAAAGACTGCTTGAAGAATCTGTACTTGCTTTGTGCTCAAATTAGCTATAGTACCTTGGATGGTAACATAACATAGTGGGAAGCTGTATCTAACCGGTGGTCACCAAGGCCACGTTGTTTTTCTTAGGAAATTTTTCATAAAATTGATAGTGCAAGCAGAAAATCATGGACAAACAGCTGCTATGAAGTAATGATGTTAGAACTTGTGATCTGTTATGTCAGCTTGGTAGGCAATATCTTGTTAGAAAATGTATAAAGATGACCTTACTTCCTGATTTTAGTTAGACAAACTCTGTATTAGCACGTTTTTGTCTCCTTGCTGCAAGATTAAAGTGCCTTAACCTGAACCTGCCGTGTATTGATCTTTTTGAAGTTTATTTTTCCTTTGACACTGAGATACCACCTTATTCACAGTTGTCTCTGTATGTTGTTTTTAGGACAGATTTGGATTGAAAATTAATTCAAGATGTTTTTGGTGATTTACACACAGTAATTAATGGGTTACCTTGCAAATCTTGTATTATACAATGACCCCCCATTAATATTCTAAAACGTGCATGCTGATTGGTCAGCATGCCCGTTGTAAATCAGACTTATACTAATGGAAAGAGGTCCGGTCACCCGGACTTTTTCCATTAGTATAAGTCTCTTTTTTTTGTGTGTTAGACAGCAATAGAGAACGGAAGAGTTCACTTGCTGTAATCTCGTAATCTTGCTATGTTAAATGGGTTTAACATAGCGAGATATCTTAAAAAAAGCAACGGAGATCTTCCATTCTCCGTTGCTTTTTTTAAAGCTATCTTGCTATGTTAAACTCTTCTAACATAGCGAGACACCTTTTAAAAAGCAACAGAGATCTTCCTTTCTCCGTTGCTTCCGCACACAGCTCTGATGTACTGCGTAAGCATACAGATGTGCAGTACATCAGAACTGCCACAGAATACTGGACAGGTGCAGAAGGGCAGCATGGAGGCATTATACAATGCCATTATTTAAGAAAAGTAAGTATTTTTTCTTAAATAATGTCATTGTATAATAGCAATAACCCACTTCTGGGTGTGGGTAATGCTGGATTTACCCACGGTTGTCTTTGGCCACTCTGGCTTTGCCCTCGTGACCAAACCACACCAACCATGGGTAAATCCAGCATTATCCACACTCAGGTGTGGGTTACTGCTTAAATATTAAAGGAGATAGTCTGGCAAATCATTGCTGAGTGACAAATATCATTACTCTCAATTTGGTAGCATTTATGGCAAGTCCATTACATGTTGTCTGCTAGACTAGTTTTGTAAAATCTTGCTGGGTTGTTACGGGGAGATTTGATAGCATTCGTCTGTGTATAGCATGAGCATATCATTTGCATAAAGAGCTACTTTGAGAGATAGTATATAATTTGTCAGGTCATTTAAAAACAGTGAGGAGAGTTGTACCCGACATGGCCAACCCTTGCAGAACTCCATATTTTACTGTATATGTTATTGAGAGTTTTGTATCTGCTGAAATCTGAAACGTTCAGACAGATAACGTTTTAACCATTCTCTTGTTTCCAAAATTTAGTTTAGCTAGTTGGTACAGCATTAGCAGTTCATGATTTTCAGTTTCAAATGAACTGGTCATATCAATAAAAAACGTTGGCTATTATTTCACTGTCATTCACATTGCTGTATATGAAGTTAGCGATTCTACTGAAGCCATTACAAAAACATTTTGTTTGTCACAGACTAGGGCATTTATATGTGTGAAGATTTGCTTGAAGACTATCTTTTCAAACATCTTTGTGAGTGGGCAGAGGTTAGCTATGGGGCTATAGTCTTTGAGTTCTGAGACAGAAGTCACTTTAGGCAAGGGAAAAAATATGACATACTTGAACAGGGATGAAAATATATCTGTTGATATACAGGTTAAATGAAGTTACTAGTTTAGAAAATTCAGGTAATTAGAAATACGTATCAAAAGAACTTACATGCTCAGAGCAGATTACACTAGTCTAAGCAAGATATATCTGAAATAATTTTCTCTAATGTTTGATCCTGATGTATGGTGCTCTTGTTTCATTTCCTGTTCTCCCAATGTTATACCCCATTGTGTGTAGGTTCATAGGACGATACTAGGCTATTGGCCTGGAGGCCCTTAAAAGCCTAGCCAAGAATTTCACCCATGTTCCCACAAAGTCAGTACCTGTTTTCCCTGTCCAGCAGGGACACAGGTGGGATCCCAGTGGTATATTTTCTGTTTCCCATCCAGTCGTCCAGATTCCTCTTAAAGAGGGCTAGTGAGGTACTCTGCTTTAATTGGAGAGGGAGTCTATTCCACAGATGGGGGGAGTTGTTGGGACACAAATCTATCCCACCAACAAGTTCTATTAATATCACAGACCCAGTTGAGGCCTTGCATGCGGGTTGCTCAAGTAGAATTTGACTTACGGACATACAGCAACTCCATCAAGGCTGAGTCTAAGACAGCCTTGTATACCAGACACAGGTCACCTCTGAGCAGTCTGTACAAGACTGAGTAGAGGGACAGGAGTTTTAGCCTATCTGTATAGGATAGGTGTTTGAGACCCTGTATTTTCCTGGTCAGGAACCTCTGTCGTCTCTCCAACTGCTGCATGTGCTTGGTAAGGTACATGCCGAAGGGGGCATTGTACTTATTAATGGGTCTGATAAGGAAGGAGTACAGGGATGCTATGACCTCCTTGTTCCTGGATGAAATACCCATACTTATGAGGTGGGCCATGTAAAAAGCCTTCTGTACAACGGAGGCAATGTGGTGGTCAAAAGTCAGGTTGCTATCAACCTGGGTGCCCAGGTTCCTCATGACTGACTGTGTGGTTAGTACATTTTTATGACTGTGATAATTAGTGGGGATGCCATTTTCCCCAAAGGAGATAATGATACATTTTGTGGCATTCAGTTTGAGGCCATGCTTCTGGCACCAGTCATTAGTTTGGGTAAGGCCCTCCTGGAACATGTTCACATCACTAGGGGAATTTATGACTGTGCCCAACTTGTAGTCATCTGCAGAGTTGGTCAGCCACAGACCACTGGTTTTGGCTTGGACCTCAGAAAAGTATATCTCAAACAGTAGAGACCCCAGGACTGATCCTTCGGGTACACCTCTTCTTATGGGTCTATTACTAGAGGTGGGCTTTCCCTATTTTGACCGAGTAGGCTCTATCAGTGAGTCAGTTAGCTACTCATCTGGTAACATATGGGTTGATGCCTAAGTGGGAGAGTTTATCTATTATGCCTGAGTGGGGGATAGTGTCGAACTAATATTTCACCTTGTACTTCCTTTTAGAAAATGATAAAGGCTCTAAGACAGTATAATTCTATTTTTCCATTTGATATCTGGAAATATTTGGAGATTTATTTCTTAAGAAAAATATAAGCAAGAATTACATAGGCTACATAATATGCGTTTCTGACTTTGGTAAAAAAATAAAGTTTAAATTGTTGTTTACTATTGCCCTTTGTGATGAGATAATTTATGATTTGATCATATATTTAGTAATGACAATTGTTGACAGATGAATGGGGATCATTTTATTGGCAGTGGCAAAGGTGATGGGGTGAATACCTCGCTGTGGACAGTTGTTGTTTGGCTATAGCAATATTTAGATTCTTCAGCAAAATTGCAATAATGTCACCATTAACATCTGGTTATTGACAAAGACAATCCAGTTCTGTAGTGTTGTGAGTGCTTCTTGGTGACTTATATCATTAAGTAAAACATAGCTTTATGCTTCAGTCTTGGTTGTAGTTTAGCAGGCATCTATAGTGACTGACTACAGTATGACAGCTCAGCTTGAAACCAATTGCACACAGTTTACGGTTGATTTAAGATATTTTCAAATTGCTATTTCTGAAAGAAGGACTACTGTCCATGTGTTTTGTGTATGCAGAGATGTTTTCTGGTAAACACATTTGGGTGCATGCAACTATGTTGTCCACATCATCATCATCAACATCATCAATCCGCTTTTTCCTCATATAGTACATGGGGTCAGTTTGGTGTCAATTGTTGCCATCTCTCTTGATTTGATGCCACTCTTTTAACCTCTTCAACAGTCATGCCTGACTGTCACAGGTCTTCTTTCATACAATCCATTCTGATTACCCATCCATTGGTTCAAGTTGTGCTTAAATAGGGTTACAGTGGAACTCTCGTGCTGATAGATGGGGACCTTTTTCCAGAGAATGAGAATTCTCTGAGAAACATATCTGTTTCTGCAACATGTCCTATTTATGCCACAAGCAAAATTTAGGTCTTTTTATCAAGTAGTTCTCATGCTGTTTGCTTTGCAAATGTGGAAAAGATTCATCAAAAGAGGGTCCATGGATGCCTTGTATTCCAGGCAAAGATCACCTCTTAGAAGTCTGTATGATACTAAATAAAGAGACAAAACTTTGAGGTGATCAGTGTAGGACATTGTGTTTACTCCCTGTATTTTGTTTGAAGAAACCTTTGTGGACCTTCTAGTTACTGCATGTGTCTGGTTCGGATGAGGATTGAATACAGTGGCATGATGACTTCTTTGGACCTATATGCCATGTCTTTACTTCAGCAACATAGAAAGATTTTCTTACTTACTTGGGTACATGTTGGCTGAAAGCTACATTACAATCTACATGAGTTCCCAGATCCCTGCCTAGTGTATCAAATTTTATTGGTGTTTTAGTAGTGACATAGTTACCTGGGGAGGCCAACTTCCCAAAAGATACTATAACACATTTCTTGGTATAGAGTTTTAAGCCATGGCTTTGGCACCAAGATCTTAGGATTCAATGACTGCTCTCAGTTTGCAATCATCAGCAAATCTGGTGAGCCAGAGGCCTTTGACATTGGCTTTGATATCTGAGAAGTAGATGTCAAAGAGGAGTGTGCCCAGTACAGAGGAACTCCACTGGTGACTGGCCTGTTTGTGGAGATGGCTTCACTCATCCTAACCCCTTGAGTTCTAACCATGAGCCAGCTAACTATCCAGTGTGTTCTAAAAGGGTTTACACCTAGTTCCATAAGTTTGTTGACAATGCCCAAGTGGGGTATTGTATCAAATGCTTTAGCGAGACCTAGATAGGCATTATGCACCACTTTCCCATCATCCATTGTGTTAACTCATTCCCTCCAGTACAGCTCTTTTGAGTGTGGACCTTTAACTCCCAGTGGGTGTGGCTTCAGCCTTTAAAAACTGAAGTTATCACCTTACAATTCTAACAAATAGTCATTGACATAGGTCAAATATCAATGCAATTGTGTTTGCCATCATGTATGCGTCAAGATAAACATTGTGATATCTTGTATGTAGCATGGTTTTGGAATTATTAATGCAAATATGAACAAGCAATATTTGATGCCTTGAGGCACAGTAGGAGGTAACTGCAGATGCACCTGGAGAATTCACTTGGATGTAATGAGTTAATGACCTTTTCAAATAAGCCCACTAGGTTCGTTAACCATGACTTTCCTTTGGCAAAGCAAAACTGGTATGGATCTAGTGTCTGGAGTTCTCTTATGTCCTTGTAGATAATTTCCATGATAATACTTCCATGGCTTTGCAAAGAAGGCCAGTCAGACTAATGGGACTGTAGTTTCCAGAATCTGTTGAAGGCTTTACCTTATAACGGTGGATGACCATAGCTGTCTACCATTCTTGTGGCAAAAAGGGCATGTTTTAAGACTATAGTTAAATAGTGACTCCAGGGGTACTGATAAGTTGCATTTTAGATGCATCCCTGGATGTTATTGGGGTCATCTGAGGCTGTGTTCTTGGCTTTAATAAATGCAACCAGTGCATATTCCCTAGTTACGGTTGGAGGGGTTATGCTTCAGAGTATGTCATGGGGGATAGTTTGGGATGAGGGGGGTAAAATTAGAATTGAATTTGTCTGCTAAAATGTTTGCTATATCACCAGGCTCAGTGAAATTGGCACAATTAACCACCAATTCAGCACATTGCTGTGTGCTGCCCATGAGGTTTGTGACACAGCTGAAAAAGGCCTTGTGGTTATCTTTCAGCTGGGAGGCTGTCTTAACCTCAGAGCTGGATCTGATATTGTCATTTTCATTTGTTCCTCAAAGAATGGGTCTCAGATCCGACCTCAGATCCATCTCTGCCTCATTTCTTTCAGACTCTTGGCTCTGAGTCTGGAGCTCCACCCCTTACCCATAATGCCAATAACTGCTGTATTACCTCAGTTCTCATTAGCTGCTGCTCTTATAGTTTGGCTGCAGATCATGCTCTCTCAAGCTTGGGGTTTATTATCACACAAAGTTTTGAGAGTAATAGTAGATCTTAGTTTTCTTCTATTATTATCCTCTTTCTGTATTTTTCTATATCACTGTCCTCCTTTACCTTCCTCCTTATTGATCTTTCTACTCATTCTTTCTCTCGGGTATTTCTAGTTATCATTATTGGTAACCCCATGTTTTCTTTCTTACCCATTTTCTCAGGGTATTAGTTTATTACCATTGTTGAAAATTCCCTAACTTTATAATCTTCTTTAAAAAAAAAAAGGCTCTTCCATTCCACATGCTATTCTTTCTTCTTCTTTCAACATAGCTGAAAAGCTAACAGGTTTTAAGAAGTGCACTTCCTGTGGGCATAAGATACCCAACTCTGATGCCCACAGGGACTGCGTCTGTTGCTTTGGTGCAGGCCATTTAGATACCTCTTGTCAAATCTGTGCGCGGTTCAACTCCTGTGCCCTAAGCGATAGATGAAACATATTGGTTTTGCAAGGTTTACTTCCAGCTTCAGCTTCTTCTTCTTCAGCTTCAGTTTAAGGGGCTCAGCCCCCCCACTAAAAACTCTAAAATGTTTTTGGAACCCATGGAGAACAGAAAATGCATGGTCTCCTAAACCTGCTCTTGCATCTGAGCCACCATCAAAAATGCCTAAATGTTCAGATCTGACCTCGTTCTGTCAAAATTTCCTTGATCTTGAAGCCCTCACTTTTCTCTGGAACCAGTCCCCCCTAGGCTCCAAACTCCTATATTACAGGAGACACCAAGAACATTTTCTCGACCATCTTCTAGGTCTTCCTCTATTAGATGCTCCTGAAGTCTAGCTGAAGCAGATGGGGATAGGTTGATAAGGAAATTCTTCAGAGCTCAGACCCAGATGGGGGTTTTACTGTCTCTGTCTTCCATTGGATATGTGAGCCTTCAGCCTGTTCCCATGCCATTGCATCTCCTTCTCCAATCTGACTACTTATTTCAGAGCCCTCAGACCTGAGAACCCTGAGAGTTGGAGCGTTGGAGACAAAGATAGCTTCTTCTTCAACTCCAACTGCAAAATCTCACCCAGACTCTACTAGAACTTGCTGTGAGGGAAAGGTTAGTTTACTTTTGCTTTCTTGTATTTTGTATTACTTTATTGCCTTCTTCTATTTCATATATTGTGATTTGATTTCTTTACACTGTGTTTTACTTGTATTTCACTTGTAATTGCATATTAAAATAGGAAAGAGATCACAGCCGTGTCTCTTGTGAGTAGCACAGAAATGTTTCACACCCTCCCCCCATGGTGCTGTTGTGTTCTTAAATTCAACTCTCTTTCTAGTTGCCTACTCCTTACATTACTTTGACTACATATCTCATTCCCACTCCCCTTTCATTGACTGTTGTGAATAAGCACAAAATTATTTTGTGAAATCACTCCCCTTCAACTATTTAAATTTATTGGCCATCCCACTGTATTACATAGAACTAGAATACCAAGTGCCCACTCCCTGTCAGTCTATATTTCTCTTTTAAAAATAGTGACTCCCACTTAGACAGGTAAAGCTTAAGTTACCCCCTCTTTCATATCTAACTGCTTAGTGCACACTGTGGTGCTTAGCATATTAACCGTCTTTTTCCATCTTATCCTTAAAATCTACATCTGTTGTAAGATCAGCAATTATTGGAGAGCTCACATTCTGCCTCTCTGTAGTTCTCTTGGGATTAGTGCTTTTGTTGGGTCTATATCACGTTGTCGAACTCTTAAAAGTTCGAACGTCATATGGTTGACACCATATGATCAAACTTTTAAAAGTTCGGACGTTTCAACGGAGATCTCCGTACAGTGCGGAATAGGGATATTTCACTTTTCTGCACTGTAATGCAATCTTGGAGTTGGTATATTTAAAGAGTGGGTGTGTGGGGGGTGCAGGGGGCTTCCCCCCCAGCTTAAACTGTTCAAGTGAGGTTTTTTCTTTGGTTTATTTTTTTATTACATTTTCAAACTTTGGAAAGTTCGATCATATGGTGTCAACCATATGACGTTCAAACTTTTAAAAGTTCGATTATGTAATATAGATGCCTTCTGTTTGCTTTTGGTGAAAGATGGAGCACAGGGACATTATTTCCTGAAGACTGCTGTTCACCGGAAAGTCTAATAACTGCTTCATAGGTGACAGTTTGAAATTTGTGCTTATATTCTGCTCCTGGTAAGTGAAGGAGGAGAATGGTTGAGAAACGAGTTTCTGTGCTTGATGTTCCTGATTTGTCTGGTTGCTATTCAATCAGGAAATGACTACAAAAAGCCTACAGACCCTTGCATCATCTGGGACAAGACTGTGGAGCACCAAACAGGCTGTGACCTGCTTCTCATCTTGGGATTGGTGCTAATGGTTTACTTCTAGTGAGAGAAGAAGCAAAGGAGCATTGTATCCCAGCAGAGTGAAGTTGAGGTGATACCGGCGCTAGTAGTAGCCAGGCAGTAGCCATTCACGCCCCTCCCCCATTTTCATCATTCTTGACAAGCTAATTCTTTATTTTCAGTAAGTACTGCTTGATTTGTTTCTAACTTCAGACGTAAGACTTTAACATTGCCTGTGATATAAATAGAACCTGCCAGAGAGATAGGTATGTATCCCAGAGACTACCCCGTCTATGGAACAGGCTCCCCAGCCATGTGAAGCAGAGTTCCTCCCTTACCCAATTCAAGTGTAGCTTGGACAATTGGATGGGAAACTGGAAATTCATCCCTGATTTGGGCCCTATGTCTCTAATGGACACAGGTAACCTGTAAATGGTTCATCTCCCAGGCCCATGCTTATACTTATCAAGGGTATCAGAACTTGTCAGAGATTTCAGATACATGGCTAGGCTTAAAGAGGCCCTTGTGGTCATTAGCCTAGTAATCATGTATGAACCTGTCTGTGTAATACTTCATCCTTACATTTTCAAGGTCTGTTTATTAGTTTCCCCCCAAGAGTTTGGCTTTGTCCTGTATAGACACAGACAACTTGAGTGACATTTTTCCTGTAAAAACATGATTGGAATTTCACCAATACCTAGTTACACACAGGACAACTAGTGTGTGATGACAAGCCCTGTCCCCAGAGTTGCAAACCAGATACTCCTGGCATTGCTTTATATTCTCACTCCAACTGTCTAATCAATAAAATAGGTCTGTTACCATGGATATAAACTTTCCCACAATCTCTATTACCAGCTTTGTGGATATGGGCATCCTGAGGCAATGTAGAAATTGCCTTATGCTTACTGACGACCAGTTAATTCTCAAACAAACTGATACGGTATGTGAAAGATGTATTTACATGATGTCACTAGAGGCAAAGTTCTCACATAGAAGTTCTCCTAATGTCAATAAGGTTGTCTGCTGTATACATGCTGTACCCATCACACACAGTTCAAAGCAGACATATAGACCCACATATACTGAGACACTTAAATGTAACCTTCCTAAAACCCAAAGACCTCCTAGATGAAGTACACATAATAAATATGCTCAGCAGGCCCCCATGCACTTTTTTCAAAAGAGCATCCACATCAACCAGTGCAGTATCATCTTATGGAGCCTCTACATCTAAGTCCAATAAGGCAAGCCACCACACAATCCAACATGCTAGTCATTGGAGACTCCATCGTGAGACACACTGATGTCTGCCTCACCAGGCTGAGTAAGGAGAAAGTCACGGTCTCTTGTTTATCAGAGACTAGGATCCACCACATTACACATGCACTCATGTCATTGGACCACAAGTACCAGTATGACTCAGTCATAGTCCATGTGGGTGTGAATTACCTGAGATGTACCTCCCTAGACTATATGAAGAGAGACGTCATGGAGCTGTCAGGATATGTGCCCCATGCTGGTATGAGCTTAGCACTGAGCAGCATTTTACCTTCTCCAAAGATGATGCCACAATACAACAAAAGATGAATGACTTTAATAATTGGCTTAGTTTCTTGTGTCATTTGTCAGCATGGAAGGAGATCGTCAACAGACCACGCTGCTTTGCCAGGAATGGTCAGCACCTCTCCCCTCTAGGATTTAGAATATTATCTATAGCACTATCTTCCCCCATAGTGCCTTTTTTAGGCAATGCCAAACTAAAAGTACTTCCAACATAGCAAATCAAAACCAAGAAAATCTAACGGTATTACTGCTCAATGCTAGGAGTCTAAACAAAAACTCCACTCCCTAGAAGCTCTCTTTACCCTAGAGAATGCTGACGTCTGTGCAGTTACTGAGACATAGTTTTAAGCCGCAGACAGTACACCAACAATTCAAGGTTATAATGCCTTCCACACATTTAGACCAGCTACTACACAGACAGGGACTAAAAGTGGAGGTGTCTCTATTTATTTATTTGATATTTGTTTACTGGGATAGTCCAACGGGGCAGCTGCTCTTTTTCAGTGGAGGCCTGGATGGAAAAGCACCAGAAGTTACAAAGGATGCAACAAAGTACAAAACAATACATATACAAAGAAATAATGCATTGAGTTGTTAAAATAACACAGTATAAAGACATTAACAAAGTTCATAAAGTTGTTGCAAACTCAATTAAACAAATAATTCAGAAGAAACACTCACAGTATATGCTAAGGTGGATGAGAATGCATATTGCTGGCTCATTATTTACAAAAGAAATATTCACAAGATTTCCTTCAAGTATATTGCTTAGTGACTATATACAGGGTTAAGGTCTTGTGGAGTAGGACATTGCTTAGTCAGGAGTTAGAAAGGTACATAGCCAGAAGTTAGATAGGTGGGTCTTGAGAGGTATTTTGAATTGTGAGGGCTTAGAGATGGTTATGATGTTCTGGGGGGGGGGGGGGGGGGATCAAGTTCCAAGTTCTGGTGATTTTATTAGAGTACAGAGAGAATCTCCACAGTAGTTGTTAGATTTTGTGACTTGTAAGAGAAACTTGTTTCAAATGTATTTATTTTTATTTTACAGTTTGTTTACCGGGATAGTCCACTGGGTCAAGAAGAGCCCGTTTTCAATGGAGTCCCAAGGAGAAAAGCTCCATGAATAATATAATATGAAGACAATGCATTTACATTTATGTAATCCTATTGACGAACGATGGTTTTACACAACATGAGATTGCAGTGAAAATACAGTCAAAAAAGCAAAAGTAAAATTACACACACACACACACACACACACACACACACACACACACACACACACACACACACACACACACACACACACATAAGTCAATTAAAATAAGAAAAATCCATTGGTGCAGCTCATTTGTCTTTTGTTAGTTTGCGGTTGAAATAGGTTGCAGAGTGCTGGACATTTTTCTGGTCTGTATACTATGCAATGGGCCATTATTGGTTGAGTGTATAAGAGACTCGGTATTCCAACCCAGTTTAGTTGGTGTAAGGCAATAGAATGGTGGGCTCTATATGAGGAATTAGTGGCAAATTTGGCAATTTTATTATAGCAGGCTTCTAGTTTTAATAGATCTGTTTTATTTTTTTTAGGTTGGTGAAAAGAATGCCAGAAAAGACATTGCACCACCTCAAGGCTGGTCAAACAGGACAATCCACTTGAGCTACTCCATGCTCAAATTACCATAGATAAAATTCAATACCACTTCCTTATAATCTATAGGTCCCACTTTAAGACACAGAAAACCCACACCATGTATTTAAGCTTATTGGAAACACTCACCATCTGACACAATACCATATTCATGCACAACTTTAATTACCCATAATCCCACTATTAACTGGGAATCCTACATAACACCAAACACACAGGCATGGAGATACCTGGATTTTGTAAACACAAACTCCCTGGACCAAATTGTCAATATATCAACCAGGGGTGCAACCATACTGAATCTGGTCCTCACTAATATGGGAAACTGCTGTACACCCCTATTATAATGTCTTCTCTGGTAAGGTCAGACCACAAAATGGTCTTCTTTGAAGTAAAAATAAAACGTGGACCCCCAGCTAACCCTGGAATACTCAGGAACTACTCTAACTTCCTGCTATTAAGTGATAACCTGGCAAAATCTGAAGCCCCAATAAACCCTGAGAACACTGCTGCCTATGCAGAACTGTTCACAGAAACTGTATACAAGCATGTTAATAGCTGCATAGGCAGCTGAATCCACCAGGAAGAAGTACAGAACTAACTCAAAAAACAAGCCACCTGGTGGAATCACAAAAATCAATAGGCTGTATAACAGAAGGAAGACAATCATGGCAAAACTTAGGAGGTGCAGCACCCATCAGGATAAAAGCACTCTCATCAAACTAAACAAACAACTCAGAGGACAAATAAAGTCTACCAAAGCAAAATTTGAGGTAAGTTTGGCCTCCCAGGCCAAGGACAACCACAAGGCATTCTTTAGCTATGTCTGCAACCTCAAAGGCAACACACAATTGTGTGCAGTGCTCATTGTAAATGGAGTCATCTATACTAAGCCAGAAGATATAGCAAACCTACTGGCCAACAAATTCATCTCCAACTTTATCCCTCTCTCTCCCTCAAACTTCCCTCAGGAAATACCACCAAATATAATTCCCCTTGCTATCACTAGTGAACAGGTCTTTAATGCTCTCTCTTGCTAAGGCCAAGAACACCATATCATTAGTCCCAGACAATATTCCAAGATGCAGTCAAAATAGCATGAAACATGCTCTATCAGGCCCTCTGGAATTGCTATTCAGCTTTAGCCTCCAAACATGCTTCACACTTCATGAACAGAGAACAGCAACAGTCATCCCACTGCACAAAGGTGAGACATCTACAGACCCTGGAAACAACAGACCCATAAGTCTCACTCATCTTATATGCAAAGCCATGGAAAGAGTTATCATGGAAATGATCAATAATGATATAGCAAACCTCCAGACACTGGACGCAACCCAGTTTGGTTTCATCAAGGACAGGTCATGCCTACTCACCCTGGTGGACTTCTTTGAGGAGGTCACCAAAGCAATGGATGAGGGCAAAATGGTTCACACTGCCTACTTTGACCTGGCCATGGCATTTGACACAATACCCCACCTGGGCACTGTTGACCAACTCAAGAGGTTAGGTACATATTATCCGGTGGATAGCCAACGGACTCACAGACAGGACCCAGGAAGTTATAATTGGGGAGTCCACCTCTACAAAGAGGCCAGTCACAATTGGAGTGACTGGTATCCCTCAAAGATCAGTCCTTGGACCACTCCTTTTTGGGATTTACTTCTCTGAATTCAAGTCCAAAGTCAATGGTCTTTGGCTGACTAAATTTGTAGATGATTGCAAATTAGGAGCTGTCACTGAATCTCACACTGACATAAATGTTCTCCAGGAAGGGCTTATCCAGACAGACAACTAGTGTCAGAGCCATGGTCTAAAACTAAATGCCAAGAAATGCATAATAATATCCTTTGGGAAGTCATCCACCCCTGGTAACTATAATATTGACAACACACCTGTTAGAGTTGACCCAGCAGTCAGGGACTTGGGGACACCCACAGACAGTAATCTATCCTTTGACCGTTACGTGTTTACAGTAGTGAGGAAATCATTATATTTTGCTCAACTTATAAACAAAGGTATGGCATCTAGATCAAAATAAGTCATTGTTCCACTGTATTTGGCATTCACCAGACCTATCACTGAGTACAATGCCCACTTTGGTATGTACCTAACCAGGCATATCCAACAAATGGAATGTCCACAGAGATTCCTCAATAAAGGAATACAGATTGTAAGTAAAATGCCCTATTCAGACCACCTCAAAGCCCTATCCCTGTATTCTGTCACCTACAGGCTGTTGAGGAGAGGTCTATGCCTGGGATACAGAGCATTGTCAAACCCCATTCTGATGGACCTCCTGCATATCAGCAAAACAAACAGCACCAGAGTTACCCATTCTAAAGACTTAAACCTTGTCTGTGATATAAATAGGACCTGCTGAAGAGACAGGTATGTATCCCAGAGACTTCCCCATCTTTGGAATAGGCTCCATATCCCTGTGAAGCAGGGTTCCTCCCCAACCCAATTCAAATGTAACTGGGACAACTGGATGGGAAACAGGAAATTCATTCCTGGCTTGGCATCTATGTCTCTAATAGATACAGGCAACCTGTGAATGGTTCATTTCCCAAGCCCCTGCTTACACTTATCAAGGGTACCAGAACTTGTCAAAGACAAGATACATTGCTAGGCTTAAAAAGACCATTTTCCTTGTTAGCCTAGTAAACATCTATGAACCTATGAATCTGGAGCTTTGGGTCTGGTGATGGTGGCTTCAGGTCCTCCTGGTACTTCTGCTTTCGAGGTGGTGGAGAGGATTTTCTCCCACCCGAGGACTTTTTCAACTCTCCCTTCTTCATATCCTACCACCATTCCTCCTATGGATCAGACTGCTGAACCTCATCCTCCTTTTCCACAGGAACAGCCAGACTGTTTGAACTTCCAGGCAGTTCCTACTGAGGAACTTTTCATTAATTCTGATACCTCTACAGATCATCCCATTGAAGAGGTCCCCCTGGAAGAAAGTGTGCAAAAGAAGATACTTATATTCCCTTCAGGAATATTTAACTGAAGACACCAACTTTGATGAAGGGGAAGGGTCCCCCATATCTCCATCAGAAGACATCTCCTTCAGAGATATCCTAGAGATCCTTAGCCAAAAGGGTGAATGGTCTTCCAGTTCCCTTTCCCAGGAGAAGTTGATGTTCCTAGAAGCCTTCAGGTCTGGTCCACTAAATGCCTGGCCCTCAATATCCTAGTTGGTTGCAGGACATCATTATTCTTTTGGGTAAACTTGGCTAGGCTTATAAAGGCCTGTCGGGTTGTTAGTCTAGTAACAGTCTATGAATCTGAAGGTTCCTCATGGGAGATGGGTTCAGGCATTGCCATCAGGAGACATGCTTGGATACGCTTGTGTGACTTTGTGGAGCCCTTTAAGCCTTCTTTCATTAATGCTCCCGTTGATGAATCTTCTTTGTTTGGACTCACAGTAAAAGAAACACTTTCTCTTAGTGAGCAACACAGAAAGAATGTGTCTGCTGTGGAAATCTACTTTTCTACCCCACACGCTCCAGGGATCTAAACTTTGTCATCACAATAAACAAAACATGCTGGAGGGATAGGTTTCTGACCCAGAGACTCCCAAGACTCTGGAACAGACTGCCCATACATGTCAAGCAGAGCGCCTCTGTGGCCCTCTTCAAAAGGAACCTTGATGATTGGATGGGAGAAAGGAAATTCACTCCGGGGATCACGTCAGTCACCCTGCTAGACAGGGGTCCAGGGAAGTAAATAGTGTGGGAAGAAATAGCCAGGGAATTGTTATGGCTAGGTTTGTATAGGCCCTAGGGCTGATAGCCTAGTACCAACCTATGAACCTATGAACAAAGATTCTTTTCTAGGAATCAGTGCGGTGGTAAGATGTGGTTCCAAAAATCACAGGGACCTTTCCAAGACTCCTAATGGGGAATTTCTTCCAGAGGCAAATGGGGGAATTACAAAGGAAGACACCATCCTCGTGTCAGAGGGGGTCTGCAAAACCATAGTTATCAAGATTATTTTTCGGACAGGCCCTTTCAGCACTCCTGAAGGGTTATCTGAATGTTCTTCTCTGGAGGCAGTCATAGGACATGTATCTTTGCACCCAGAATCATGGGCATCCATCACAAAACACCTGGGTGCAAAGAATTGTATACATCTTTGGAACAGGCTACCAATTCATGTGAAACAGAGCACCTGTATGACACTGTTCAAGAGGAACCTGGATGAGTGGATGGGGCACCATAACTTCTTACCAGAGATAGCACCCACAACCCTCCTGGACATGGGCAGTCATCACTAAATGCATTCTTGGGTATTGACTAGTACCACTACAGTATTACATTGGGTTGGAATGGCTAGGCTTAAAATGACCTCTGGGTCAATAGCCTACTAATCTCCTATGATCTTAAGATCCTATATCCAGAGGATATTGCAATCCCTTCTGGGAAATTCCCCCACTCAAATGAAAAAATCTCCCTGATGTTCCACCCAATCAGAGGGAGTTAGCAGCTCTAGAAGTTCAAAAGTTGCTAGTCAAAAGGGTCATCCAAGAGGTCCCACCAGACCAGAGAGGATTTGGAACTTATTCAAGGTTCGTTTTAGTGCCAAAGAAAACAGGGGACCTAAGGTCCATTTAGGATCTCAGCAATCTAAATCAGTTTTTAGAGAACTCCAAGTTCCAGATCTATTCTACCTCTTCTGCAGAAAGACGATTGGATGTGCTCCATAGATCTCCAGGATGCATACTATCACATCAATATGAACAGGTGCACTTGGAGATATTTGTGCTTTCTGCTGGAGGCCAGTCATTATCAGCTCAGAGTCCTGCCCTTTGGGCTCACTCTGCCCCCAGGGTGTTTACCAAACTTATGGCAGTGGTAGCAGCTCATCTCGGACTGTTCATATTCAGAGTGTTTCCTTATCTAGACGAGTGACTCCTCACTGTCAAAACCAGGCATCTCCTCAAAAAGGCCAGGGGCTACTTACTCCAATTGTGCCAGTCAATTATTCTAAGCCCCACCTTCAGCTGATTCAAGTCTTGGAGTTTATAGGAGCTTGCCTGGACACAACCAATCAGTTGGCCTTTCTTCCTACAAATAGAATACAGACCTTAAAATTGCATGTCAAGTCAGATTCTTTCACATCCTACTATGCCAGCAAAGTTGGTTCTTCAAGCATTAGGGTAAATGGCTGAGACAATTACCCTGCTACCAACTGCTCATTTCCACATGCAGATTCTTCATTTGGCTCAATAGCTTCAATGGTTGATTCTTCAACAGCCTTTGAACCATCTATAAAACTTTCCTGGGTTTGCAAAGACTCTCTACTTTTGTAGATTCAGTCCAGTGAAGTTTGTCATGGATGTCATTTTGTACTTCCACCCCCAATGGCCACTCTGACCACAGACGCCTCCCAATTGGGCTGGGGGGACATTTCTTGGGACAGACATTTCAAGACACATGGTCCCCAGAAGAGACCAATTTGCATATCAATATCCTAAAGATGGGAGTGGTTCTTTTAGCATTGCAGGCTTTTCAGAGCTGTCTCCCTCTAGGGACAATTGCTAAACAAAAGAACAACATGTCAATGGTCTGGTACGCCAACAAATGGGGGAATCAGGTCCTACCCCCTTTGCTGAGAAGCAATACCCCCTTTGCTGAGAAGCAATGAGAGTGAGGCAGTGGGTAATTGCCTCCAACTGCTTTCTTCTAGCAATGCATATTCCGGGGAAATCCAATATTCTAGCTGACAAGCTCAGCAGAACTATTTTGGTGCCCCATGAATGGTCTCTCAACTAAACGATGGCAGAGAGAGAATCTTCTAACTATGGGGTCAACCTTGCTGTGACCCCTTTGCCTCTTCCCTCAACAACAAGTACAGCAGATTCTTTGCCCTAATCCCACCTCAGGGAGAGTTACCAACAGATACTCTAGTCCACTTTTGGCCCTCCTGTATGCTTACCTCTCATTACCTCTAATCCCAAAATTTCTTCAAAAAGCACTTCAGTTGAACAGCAAGGTTATCCTTATTGCCCCCATTGGCCTCAGCAAGTTTGTTTTCCCTTTCTGTGGTCTCACCTCCTATGTCTTCCTTGGACACTGGACCCCAGCCCAGATCTGATATTTCATCCTACAGGAATGGCTCACCCAGACATTCCAGGGTTCACGTTGACTGCATGGCTTCCCCAATTCCAGTGATTTCTAGACAGCCCAGGCATTCTTCTCCAGTTTGCCAAATTTTGATGTCATCCCAGAAAGCCTCAACTAGAAAATATTTAACAGTAAATGGCAAAGATTTTCTAATTGAGCATATCAAAGAGAATTAGATCCCTTTACTGATGCTGTTCCTGCTGTTTTAGATTTTCGTGCTTCAGTTTTTCAAGGAGGTGTTAGTTTTTCAGCCATCAAAGTTCAGCTAGCAGCCATCTCTAATTATCACTCTGGAGACAATGCTTTGCCTATAGCTCCATTCAGGTCTTGCAAAGATTTCCTTTAAGGTACCTTCTTACTTAGACCCCTGATTAAAGACCCTTCTCCACCATGGGACCTTACACTTAAGTTGCACAGCCTGGCTCAACCTCCCTTTGAACCCTCAGCCAACTCTGATCTCAGATTTCTCTCTTGAAAGACAGTATTTCTACTGGCTATAACTTCAGCTAAGCAAGTTTCTGAACTCCAAGCATTCTCTTCCAAAATTTTCTAATAAAGGAGAGTACATACTTCACCTTTTGGATGTAAAAAGACAACTTCATTTTTATCTTCAAGAACGAAAGATTTTGGGAAGACTGACCAAATGTTTATCTTCTTTGCCCAACCAGTTTCTAAAGTCACTTTTGCAAAATGGTTAACGGACTGTATCTCCTATGTTTATTCTTTACAAGGTCTACCTTTACCGAGACCTTTTAAAGCTTATTCCACTAGATCTATGGCTACATCATCTACATTTTGGGCTAGAGCCTCTGTTGATGACATTTGTGCTGCAGCTACATATCCAAGCGCCCTTGTGTAAAAGAGGTGGAATGGACTAAAACGTGACCATTTGGAACGTTGACTTCCTCACATATTGGTTTAGATTGCTTAGATATAAAATCGGTCTCAGGACTCTTGTCTTTTTTGATGCTCAAAAGAAACTCAAGTAAGATCTGAATCCTCTCTGGTCTGGTGGGACCCTCCTGGATGGACAACATCTTCTGAATTTCTTGAACTGTAGCAGTCTCTGACTGTGTGGAACATCGGGAAGCTTTTTTCTCTTGAGAGAGGGCATTTGGAAAAAATCGTATAAAGTAACTCTGGATATTATTTTTATCACCCAAGAGTCTCTTGCTATAGTAGTCCAGGCATCTGGGTGCAAGGACAGATATCCCTCAACTGCCTCCAGAGCCAAGCAATCAGGCAGCCCTTCAGGGTCACAAAAAGGATTTATCTGGAAAAAAATCTCAGAAACCCTGATTTTGCAGGTCTCCTCTACTGCAAGGATGGCGTCTTCCATTCAAATTCCCTCTGCTGCCTCTGAGGGAGTTGTCTCCATGTGAATCCCGGAAAGATCCCTGGGATATATGGAACCACATTTTCTTGCCTCCTCTTTAATTCCTTGAGAAGGATTATTAAGGGGGAGAAAAGCAAATCCCTAAAGCAGACAGGGTCTTTCCTTCCAGTTCACTGAGGGAAAGCATTTCTTTTACAGAAGGGCCAAACAAAGAAGTTCCATCAAAGGCAGCATTGATGAAAGAAGACTTGAAAGGCTCTGCAAAATCACATAATTGCATCCAGACATGTCTCCTTACAGCAATGCCTAAACCAGCAGCCTGTGAGGTACCTTCTGCTGCAAATGAAATTAGTCTCATGGACACGTTTGATTTAGATAAAAGAGTAGCCAGCTGTGAGGATGATCTTTTATAATCCTCTGGAGACATGGACTCTGAGAGAGACCTTGAGAGTTCCTTAGTCAAATTCCTCTGTAGTCTTGTAAAGTGCACCAAACAGTTCAGAGACCTCAAGCCAAAGGTCACTGATGGAAATATGTGCATATCTGGACTCTCTGTTAGGGGGGTGTTTATAGAGGAGCTCTGTTCTGCTAGCTCTTTCTTGGTGGCTGCTGCCACAACCATCACATCAACAGGAAATCCTTTGCTCCAATGGGGTCTGACTTTTGGAGAGGCTAAAATTGTGTCTGGCACAGTGAGATTGGTTCATCAGAATCTGGTTCTTTCCATGCCTTGTGAGAGACTAGGTTGATAAGCTCATCAGCTGAGGGAGTCACCCAAGACATAAATGGGCCAGAACCAAAAGCTTCCAGGAATACTGACTGCTCAAGAGAAGGGTTATCTGAGGACCAACCACCTTTCTGCTTAAGGATTTTGAAAATGTCTTCAAAGGAGACGTTATCAGGTGGTGATCTGGGGGGGGGGCCCTACACCTTCGTTAAAGTCAGCATCTTCAGTGAGGAATCAGAGGTCAGTCTATGTGCCTCCTTTTGCTCATTCTCTTTCAGTGAACCTCTTCAGTGGGATGTTCTGGAGAGGTGTCTGAAGAGAGGACTAGTTCCTCTATGTTGACTGTATGGAGGCTACTTGGTACTGGCTGTCCCTGTGGAGCAGGTTTGATGGGATCAGAGCTCGGAACCAAAGGGGGATGGGGTGTTGGATCCAAGGACATATGAGAGACTGGATCTCTTGAATGATAACAAGTAATCTCCGTGGTATCCCCGAAGTCTCAAAACAACCCACTAAAGTGTAGTGGGTCTAAATACAAAACAGTGTAAGAAACTTCTCTGTGTGGAAGATTTTCAGTCCATATATTTCTAGCTAATCACTGTATATTAATCAGATCAGACAATAGTAGTAGAAGTAGCGAACGTAAAGTCGTCAAGTCAAAAAGTAATAATAGAAAATATATAATTCTACAGCATTACTAAGTATTCAAAAGTAATCCAAGCAAGGCAGGCAGCCTGTTTCCAGTCGAAAATCCTTTATTAAGTACACAGACAAGCGATAATTTAAAAAAGTATATATATATATATATATATATATATATATATATATATTTAGAAAGCTTGTGAGGAAATTATTACTCTATTTTTGTTTTACTTGGATCGCTTGTCTGTGTACTTAATAAAGGATTTTCGACTGGAAACAGACTGCCTGCCTTGCTTGGATTACTTTTGAATACTTAGTAATGCTGTAGAATTATATATTTTCTATTATTACTTTTTGACTTGACGACTTTACGTTCGCTACTTCTACTACTATTGTCTGATCTGATTAATATACAGTGATTAACTAGAAATATATGGACTGAAAATCTTCCACACAGAGAAGTTTCTTACACTGTTTTGAACTCTTGAATGATAAAACACCCTCTCCACAACCTTGAAGGCTGACAGACCCAGGGAAGTTGCAGCTGGCCACACTGGAACCAAGACCTCCAAAGCAGGCAAGCCACACCCCTGAATGGATCCATGTCTCAAGGAGAGAGCTGGACCAAAGCTGTCTAGTGCCAAGGCTCTGAGGGGCAAGGAAGGCTCCAACAACATTAGAGTTGATCCTGGCCCCATGGATCCAACGCCAGTGCTTCTGCTCCAAGACTCATCCCTATCCAAGGGAACAGGAGCAGAACTGGTCAGGGAAACAGGGTTGAAGACATTTTCTTTGACTCCTACACCAGTACTCTCAGAACTCTAGGATCCTGGGTGATCATATATGGGAGGTGGATGGAAGGCACACTGGTCTCATGGGAGATGGAGACAGTGTAACTCCCATCTGGATCTGAGCTCTGAGGAACTTTCTCATCATCCTATCCACTTTCACTTCAGAGAGACTCCAGGAGGACCAGATAGATAAGGTGGAAGACTGAGGTCTGGAGTGGTCCCCCAGAGTTTGCATGAGAGGGGAGTGGACCGGAGGAGATATAAGGTCTATAACAAACTTGGGTAAATGAGTTCTCGGTGTCTGAGAGATACCCAAGATCAGATCTGATGGTTTCAGATCCATGGGTTGAACAAGAGGAGCACACAAAATGACTATCGACTCCAAAGGTTTAGGATCCGTACATTTCCTCTTTGGATCTCACAAGGTCAGATCTGAAGACCTCCATATTTTTTGTGAAGGATCTGAGCATAAAGAAGTCTTTGGAGACTTAAGCAGAGATATTTTTCTATGCTCCAAAAGAGCCTTGGAAGATTTGCTGGGGTTTGAGCCCCAGAAGGGGAAGAAGAGAAAGGGGTTAGTAATCTTTTAAGGACTAATTTGTTTCATATGTCAACTATAGCACTGGAGTTAAACCCACACAAATGGTACAGTTCATAGCCAGATGTGCTGCCCCTAAACAATAAACCCACTCACTGTGGGCATCCGAATTCGGAATTTTGTGCCTACAGGAAGTGCATTTTTTTTAAACCCGGTAGGCTTCTCAGCCATAGTAATAACTGCAAACTATAAAAAAAGGAAAGGAGTGAAGTATATATATATATATATATATATATATATATATATATATATTTAACTATAGCAAGGTAGAAAAGCTACCAACGATGGTAGGAAATAATACCCTGTTAAAAAGGGTAAGAAAAGAAAGCAGTACCAACAATGGTACTTAAGAAACTTACTTTATTAAAGTAATGAAACTGACAGAAAGAAACACAAAATCTAAGAGGGAGGAAAATCTAATTTGAATATAAGAGAGAAATTTGATATTTTTAAGAGAAAAATTACTTACAGCTAACCTAGAAGAATGGAAATATCTCAGAGAAAGGATCCACATCTGTGCGAGATGACGGCAAATAAGATCTGGGGTATTGAGAATGGACTAGGGCATTGTGGGTAGAGGGAGTAGCTTGAGAGTTGGATCCAAAGTCTATAAAATGTGGCCAAGCTGGATCTAAGGTTGGATCTGTGGCCCATATGTTGAGGAAGAATGAAAAGGACAGCATCAGATCCTTCAGTCAGACGGTTTTAAATGGAATGTGTGTCAACTTCTGTAACAAAAAATTAAGAGTCCAAGGAGGGGCCACCTATTTTCTTGGAGACCTCTTATGCAAAACCCCTTTCAAAAACATTTTAATATGAGACTGCATTGAAAGAGGAGGACATATGGGCAGACATGCAGAAATGGTCATTGAATAATCCTTGACAGGGGAATAAGAAAGGCCATAGGATAGTAACTCACACAAATATTGCAAAACCAGGGAACAACTAGTCGTGAATGGGTGCTAGTTATGTTGGTGGCACCAATTAGAAAACCTATTCCATTTACTAATTTATGATTTTCTAGTAACAAGCTTTCTTGCCTCCATTAGTACCTGCTGCACGTCCTCCATAAACAAGCACCTAAAAGGAATTCAGACCCTATCATTCAGGCAGTCTATTGAAATTGATTGATGTTGGGGTGTATCAAACACCCCTGTTCTTGTGTGAGTAGATCCAGTCCATGAGGATGTTTGTGGTAATTGCCACTGGCCATTTCAATAAGAAGGGAGAGCCACGGTTGCCTGGGCCAGAAGGGGGTCACCAGAATGATCTTGGGGGATTCTTTCTGAATCTTCAGAAGAACTCTAGATATTAGTAGAAAGGGTGGAAAAGTATGCAGGAACATTTTTTTTTGTCGAAGGAAAAGAAAAGAAAAGGCATCTGTCTTCCAGGCTTTCTTGCATGGATTCCTGGAACAGAATCTTGCCAGAGGTCTACTCGAGAAACTCCCCACAGATGGATCAAATCCTGGAACAACTCATGATCTCATTTTTATTCATGAGGGTCTGCTTCTGTTCTGCTCAGTTTGTTGACCACACAGTTTTGCTCTGATGGAATGTAGAATGCTTGTAGAATGAGATTAGGCTGTGAAGCTATATCCCAAGCTAACATGGCTAAGTACAATCTGGCTCCTCCTTCTTTGTTGATGTACCACATGACTTTGGTATTGTCTGTGACTACTTGAAGAGGTCCCATGGACCAAAGATGCTTCAGAGTGTTGAGTGCCTTGAGCAGGTCAAGCATCTCCTTAATATTTATGTGCTTGCATCTATCCTTGTTGTTCCAAATCCCCTGCACTTTTACCCCTCCTTTGTAATCCAAGCAAAGACCAAGGCATCTGTGTTTACTGACAGCTTTGCAGTAGGGAAGGAGTAGTGGAATATCCAGATTTAAGGATATCTGTTGTCTCCACTAAATAATTTCTCTTCTGATAAACCCCAGCACTGGTATTTAAAAAAATAAAGGGTGTTGGTGCTGGGACCAAAGATATTTCAGATAATTATGTGGGGTCTTGCCAGAGATATCATGAGAATTGTGGGTCTCTTCAAAATCTACTTACCTCCAACCTGTATTCATCGACACCGTAACAGCGAAATTCACTTCCGCGAACTACGAAAACTTTACTAGGGTAAGGAATCAATTGACCAACACCACAACTTTGCCCTTTTCCTCACCATAGTGCAATCTCAGAGTTGGTATATATAGTTAGGGGGGTGTAGGGGGCACAGTCTCCCACACTGGGGGTGTGGGGGTCAAAGCCCCACCCCCACTTTGGTGGGTTTTATTTAGTGTGATGTGTGTTGTGGTTTTGTAGTGGCTGTTTCACTGTCAATTAATACAGGTTTGAGGCAAGAAGATTTCGATTATCTAATACAGACTCAAGAATCATAGATGCTAGCTAGTTTCACTGTGTGTAAGATATTAACTAGAAATTTTCTACAATTGTTAAGCATCTGGTTTGGTTTGTTTGTTCTGATTCCTGCTAAGGAGTGTATCATATAACTTGTCTGCAGTTAAAAGCATCCTCTAGAGTCTCCTTGATCCTTTATCTATCTAAACATTTCTGCAGTTTTTTTTCTACCTAAGTAGTGCTGATAGAGTAGCATTGCTCATATTCAGGCTTGTGTTTTGGGCCAAGTTGTTTGTTAGTAGAGGCTGTGTGTCTGAGCACATGTTTCAGGCCATCATAGCTTAGCCAAAGCCAGTATAGCATTTCAGTGAGAGTGAATTGTTTGTGGTCATTGGCTGACTGGGGTTGCCTGGACTACGGCATGGAGCAAGCACATTATTGGTTCTATCAAGCTTTTTTTTTTAAAGTTGTTTCAGGTTTCACCTTTTTTACTTAAGAAGTTAACGTGTGAGTGTTTCTGCCATTTCACACTGAGCTAATCGGAGGAAGTCAAAGGAAGGGCTCTGAGCCAACTAATCTGTGATATATAACATTAAGTATCCTGTTTTTTGCTTATTTCTCAGTTATTTATAGCACTTTTATTGTCTGCATATAATTTGATAGCTAGTTTCACTGAGTGTGAGGTATTAACTAGAAATTTTCTACAATTGTTAAGCATCTGGTTGGGTTTGTTTGTTCTGATTTCCTGCTAAGGAGTGTATCATATAACTTGTTTGCAGTTAAAAGCATTCTCTAGAGTCTCCTTGATCCTTTATCTGTTTAAACATTTCTGCAGTTTTTTC
The DNA here is from genome assembly GCF_019279795.1 of Protopterus annectens. Taxonomy (NCBI): domain Eukaryota; kingdom Metazoa; phylum Chordata; order Ceratodontiformes; family Protopteridae; genus Protopterus; species Protopterus annectens. Next base: position 1,671,447,423 of record NC_056729.1, read on the forward strand.
TACCTAAGTAGTGCTGGTAGTGTAGCATTGTCCATATTCAGGCTTGTGTTTTGGGCCAAGTTGTTTGTTAGTAGAGGCTGTGTGTCTGAGCACATGTTCCAGGCCATCATAGCTTTGCCAAAGCCAGTATAGGATTTCAGTGAGAGTGAATTGTTTGTGGTCATTGGCTGACTGTGGTTGCCTGGACTACGGCTTGGAGTAAACACCTCATTGGTTCTTTCAAGCTTTTTTAAAGTTGTTTCAGGTTTCAACTTTGTTACTTAAGAAGTTAACTTGTGAGTGTTTCTGCCATTTCACACTGAGCTAATTGGAGGAAGTCAGAGGAAGGGCTCCGAGTCAACTAATCTGTGAAATATAACATTATTATGTTTTTTGCTTATTTATGAGTTATTTATAGCCGTTTTATTGTCTGCATATACTTTGCTAGCTAGTTTCACTGTGTGTGATGTATTAACTAGAAATTTTCTACAATTGTTAAGCATCTGGTTGGGTTTGTTTGTTCTGATTTCCTGCTAAGGAGTTTATCATATAACTTGTTTGCAGTTAAAAGCATTCTGTAGAGTCTCCTTGATCCTTTATCTGTTTAAACATTTCTGCAGTTTTTTCTACTTAAGTAGTGCTGGTAGTGTAGCATTGTCCATATTCAGGCTTGTGTTTTGGGCCTAGTTGTTTGTTAGTAGAGGCTGTGTGTCTGAGCACATGTTCCAGGCCATCATAGCTTAGCCAAATCCAGTACAGGATTTCAGTGAGAGTGAATTGTTTGTGGTCATTGACTGACTGTGGTTGCCTGGACTACGGCTTGGAGTAAGAACCTCATTGGTTCTTTCAAGCTTTTTTTAAAGTTGTTTCAGGTTTCAACTTTGTTACTTAAGAAGTTAACTTGTGAGTGTTTCTGCCATTTCATACTGAGCTAATCGGAGGAAGTCAGAGGAAGGGCTCTGAGCCAACTAATCTGTGATATATAACATTAAGCATCCTGTTTTTTTGCTTATTTTCGAGTTATTCATAGCATTTTTATTGTCTGCATATACTTTTCTAGCTAGTTTCACTGTGTGTGAGGTATTAACTAGAAATTGTCTACAATTGTTAAGCATCTGGTTGGGTTTGTTTGTTTTGATTTCCTGCTAAGGAGTGTATCATATAACTTGTTTGCAGTTAAAAGCATTCTCTAGAGTCTCCTTGATCCTTTATCTGTTTAAACATTTCTGCAGTTTTTTCTACCTACGTAGTGCTGGTAGTGTAGCATTGTCCATATTCAGGTTTGTGTTTTGGGCCTAGTTGTTTGTTAGTAGAGGCTGTGTGTCTGAGCAAATCTTCCAGGCCATCATAGCTTAGCCAAAGCCAGTATAGGATTTCAGTGAGAGTGGATTGTTTGAAGTCATTGGCTGACTGGGGTTGCCTGGACTATGGCTTGGAGTAAGCACCTCATTGGTTCTTTCAAGCTTTTTTTAAAGTTGTTTCAGGTTTTAACTTTGTTACTTAAGAAGTTAACTTGTTAGCGTTTCTGCCATTTCACACTGAGCTAATCGGAGGAAGTCAGAGGAAGGGCTCTGAGCTAACTAATCTGTGATATATGACATTAAGTATCATGTTTTTTACTGATTTCTGAGTTATTTATAGCACGTTTATTATCTGCATATACATTCTAGCCAGTTTCACTGTGTGTGAGGTATTAACTAGAAATATTCTGCAATTGTTAAGCATCTGGTTGGGTTTGTTTGTTCTGATTTTATTTCTCACCCTCCCTCCCTATTGGTATCCTGTTTTTATACTTGGTGGCTTTGCAGTTGCCCGCCCCCTACTGTAAATTTGATCTGGGACACTCCTCCTGGTCTAGTGTCATTACCTCATTCTACCTAATCCAGGGAGAACATTTGAGAAGGCCGAACCATTTAGTTTCAGTTTCTCCTTTCCCTTTTCCACTTTACAAAAAAAATTTTCTAAGCTTGTTTCCTGCCTTTCCTGTAAGTCGTCTAGTCCAGATACAGATTTGCTGTATCCAGGACTGTTTGTAAGCTTCTGAGCCCCTGAGCCTTTCTGTGTTGGAGGGAAGACTTCTAGTTTAATTTTGTTTCTTAGAACTAGCGAGATTTTTAGTTTCAGTACTCAAATCTGTTTCTTTGAGCTCAGCACTTGTTCAGAACTCATTGTAAGCACTAAACAAGCTACAAATTACTACAGCACTACTCTTTCCTCACTTGTCTAGAGGAAAACAGTTTTTAGTACTTAATAAATAAGCACCTATCCAGGCATGTCTAAGGGTCAGCTCCCGGTGTTTTCTCCTGTCTACCTGATGAATCTGGGCATCTTGGGGCAATGCAGCAATTGCCTCATGTACACAGACAACCCTCTCCTCCTACCACCCAACACTACAACCTGTGAGAGATGCACTTATATAGCCAAACTGGAAGCAAAGCTCTCTTCACCCAAGACTGGACTAGACAGTCAAGAGGAGAAGGTAAACAATTGCACCAGACCACACTCATCACATAGTCCCTCAAAACCTACACCACCAAAACACACACATAGAAACACAAAACACACACCTACATTCATGGAGGCTCTCAAAATAAATCTACCCAAGCAACAGGGACCTCCAAAACAGAAACACAAGCAACCTCCACCCCCCAACAGAACGCAAATGACACATAGACCACAAACTCAGTGTGCCACTCAACTGCAGCCCATAAGGCATTACAACGTACCCAATACTCTAGTCATAGGTGACTCTATAGTCTCAAAAAAACGAATAGTTCCCAAGGGACTAAGGATATTTAAATATCCAAACAATGTCATGATTGGCAGCGATTTTTACAAAGAACTTGTCAGAGCTTTTGACAATTGTGGTTTAGAAATAGTACAAGCCATTATCAACAAAAATGAAAAAGATATTTGTAAATTACATAGTGATATAGAAAAATACAATGACATTGTGATTAATGACTTGCTGTTCACTGTAGAACAAGAAAAGAAAAAGTATTATGACATTAGAGCACAGGTAGATAAAAAATGTGAAGAAATTCTTAATAGAAAACATAAAAAGTTAAACAGAGATATTAAGGAGTATCAGGAAGGTTTGCAATATCCAGCACCCCCTCCTATACGTTCCGGTTATCACAGAGACGGACATGATATTCATACTCCTAATGGAGAGGACTTAGTATTTGATGTCGACAATTTGGGGGGAGGGGAAGAAGGGTTCAGTGACAACCATGAAGGACAGGAACCCCTTCCAAGGTGGTCAGAGAGGATTCGGAATCAACGTAACAACCAAGATTCCAATCAATTTTTCAAGGAAATTACCCCTACAGGGGGAAGGGGGGTTCAACAGGAACAGGAACAAGAACAGGAACCAGAAATGGTAAATATTGTACCCTCTATAATCATAGACCATGAAGGGGAAAATTTTTGGGTCCTTAGTCGAGCAGGTTTCCATATATATATATATATAACTACAGTGACCTTTTGGTCACGGACATATTGTTTAATTTATTTACTAAGGGCTTTAAATATGTCCCACAACATAACAGCAATACTTCTAAGGTCAGTATGGATCTTAAAATGTTTATTAGAAAACTTAATTTGGAAAACCTTTTTGGAACTGACATACAACATGTGGATACCCCACCCCTACTAGGTCTAGTACCTTCAATCCACCCATACACCCCCAAATGAAAAATCTTGAAAACAGAATTGAAAAACAATTCAGAAATATAAACAGACCTAACAGATTTTCACCTAATCTAGGAAGAGCTGAACATAATTTACTCCTGGAACTAGGCCACAACACCAACATTAGGGTTATGGAACCAGATAAGGGGGGGTGGCATAGTCCTTATGGATAAAATAATGTATGAAGGTAAAATGTATGCTATTTTACATGATGATACACGCTATAGATCTGTTTCAATTAACAAGATCAATATTTCATACAAAAAAATAGATTTATCCATCAAGGACTTAATTGATCAAGGGGTTATAGATTTCAGCACATATACATATCTTGAAAATGAGAATCCTAGGGTACCTGCAATATTCGGGGTACCAAAAATTCATAAAAATGTTGAAAATCCGCCCTTACGGCCTATTGTCTCTGCTCAGGGATCCAAGATATCTCCTTTATCTAAGTTTCTGGATTAGAAGCTTAAACAAATGTGGGGCAGAGAGCAATAATTACTCAAGGATTCTTGGGAAGTTTTATGTAAAGTTGTTCCTGAGTTTAATGTCCCTAACCTACAATTTCTCACCATAGATGTTGACCTTTTTTCTGTCATACTCGTGCTGAGCAGGGATTACTTTGGTTAGAAGAAGCTATGAGGTACAAACCACAGGCTTGTGACAATGACATCTTCCTAGTTATTAAATTGGCGGATCTAGTATTGCACAACAACTTTATTTATTTCTCTGGGGAATATTTCAAACAGATATCTCGGGTGGCTATGGGTGCAAATTGCGCCCCCACTTATGCCAACATCATTTTGTCAGTATGGGAGAAGAAGTACATCTTAAACAGTGAATATAACAAAAATTGGATATTTTATTCCAGGTTTTTGGACAATATCTGTATTTTTTGGACAGGTATGACAAGTACTATAGAGGAATTTATGAAATATCTAAACTCCACTACTGACTTTTTGACCTTCACCTATCAGGTCAATATTCATCGGGTTGACTATTTGGATGTATCCTTGAGTGTGCAGGATACTGGCTTTAAATCTTCCATTTACAGAAAACCCACCTTCTCTAACAGTTACATTCATTATAATAGTTCTCATCCAAGACATCAGAAGAAGGGCATAGTTAAGGGCCAATTTGTTAGGGCATCCCGCATGACTTCGGATGACTTGGACTATCAACAAGAATGTTTAAAGTTTACTGGGATGTTTCAAGAGAGAGGATACCCTAAAGAATTTATTTCAGGTATCCTCAAGGAAGTCCAGGATGGTAGGAAAACCAAATTCCAACCAATTTTGGGTACAGGCAAGGTGGAAAAATCTGAGAGAGATGGTGGGCAGCATGATCCTATTCATGGGTGCAATAAAGCCTTTATTACTGAGTACAGTGCCAATTCCGGTAATATTAGGAAAATAATAGAACAGGAATGGGAAACCTTTTGGGACATTACTGATCTTAATAATTTAAAAGGAAAAACAGTAAGAACAGTGTTCCGAAAGGGGAGTAACGTTAAGAATTTACTGGAATATGAACCCGGTATTAACAGATTTTCCAACCAACGTAAAGGTACATACAGGTGTGGAACATGTTCACAATGTAAATATATATCACATACTGACAAAATATATATTGCAGCTAGAAATAGATGGATAAGGGCAACAACTTATTTCAACTGCAATAGTCAAGGGCTGATATATATAGCCACCTGTCAAAAATGCCAAGGGTTTTACGTTGGTAAAACCGAAAGACACCTGAAGAGGAGGATATACGAACATAATTATGAAGTACAGAAACAAAATCCTAATAATGCCCTATTTTGGCATACATTGATATGCCAACAGGCTAGGTTTGAATTGTTCGTATTAGAAACCATGGTTTGAGACAATAGAGGGGGTCTTTGGGAGATTAGATTAGAGCATAGGGAAACCTAATGGCAATTTTTTTTAGAAGCCAATAAAACCCCTGGCTTAAATGATACTATATCTATTGTCCCATTGCTAAAACTGAAAGCTGGTAAGCTGTGAAATTATTTTTTACAAATATTAAGGTGTTTCTAAGTAACCCTTATATTTTTTGATATAAATATTTTAAAACATTATTGATGTTTTAGGTGGTTGTTTAAAAATGAGTTTTTTTAATTTTAAATGCATCATTCATAAACATTTTCAAAGTATATATTGACTGTATAGTATTTAAATAGTGAGTGTGTTTGTATTTCTTTAAATTTTAATTAAATGAAAGTTTTAATTGATTGTAACATAGTATATAAGCTAGGCCATGGCAATCCACTATGTATCTGATGAAGTCAATGATTTATGCTGACGAAAACTTTATACTGCACTTTACTGACGTTAATAATAAATTGAGTGGTTGCGGTCTCCCATAGACTGATTTTTGTTATTCTTGGTGGAATTTTTTATCAGTAGAGCCTCCTTTTTGGTTTTGACTCTATAGTCAGACACACTGATGTTCCACTCACCAGCTAAACAAGGAGAAAGTTACTGTCAGCTGCCTGTCAGGTGCCAGGATCCGCCACATAACGCATGCACTCAGGTCACTCCACAACAAGTACAAATATGACTCTGTCATTGTCCATGTTGGTGTGAATGACCTGAGAAGTACCTCCCTGGACTACATGAAAAGATGGAGGAGATGTCTGATCTTGTATCCCAGGCTGGTATGACCCTAGCCCTGAGTATCATCCTGCCATCACCTAGAATGATACCACAGTACAAGGAAAAAATGATTGACTTCAACAATTGGCTAAGCTTCTGGTGTCATTCTAAGGGGATCCAGTATCTGTCTGCCTGGGATGACATGATCGACAAACCACGATGCTTTGCCAGAGATGGCCTGCACCTGTCACCCTTGGGATTCCGGATACTAGCTAAGGCTCTTGCCACCCCATATAGTGCCTTTCTTAGGCAAGATTCAAATGACAAATTCACCACCATAACAGGTACAAGCAAGCAAAATCTGAGGGTAATGCTACTTAATGCTAGAAGTCTAAACTTCAAAATGCACTCACTCGAGGCACTCTTTAAAATGGAGAACATCAAAATCTGCAAAGTGACAGAGACCTAGTTCAAGGCTCCAGAGACACCCCTGCATTACCAAGCTATAATTCATACCACACCTTTCGACCACCTAACCTGGACCGAAGCACTAAAGGCGGAGGCGTGTCCATATTCATTACGAATATCCACACCTCCAGACTAGTTGTTCAGCATAATGCATCCGAGATTATCCAAGTGCAACTAATGCTGGGCAAGACCGCAATCCAAATTGTAGCTTGCTACAGATCCCCCACCATGCTCCAGGATTCCCACTCCTCATGTCTTGATACACTGGAAAATATTATCCTATACAATTGCACATTATATGCACTTACACGAGTGCATGGATCATGCAATCCCTAACAGAACCAAGATGCTATCCTCCAAAAAAAGGAAGCCAATCTGGTGGTCCCCTGCCATAAACAAACTCTACAACAGAAGAAAGAAACTGTTGCAAAAAAGTAAAATCCCATGAATGGAGGAACTCAGTGGTCAGCCTCAGTAAGAAGCTAAGATCCCACATAAAATCCTCCAAAGTTAGTTACGAAAACAAAATCACCACTGATTCTAAATACAACCACAAAGCATTCTATAGCTATGTCAAGAATCTCAATGGCAACACTCAGATATGCTCTGAGTTACAGCACAATGGCACTAAATATACAGAACCAACTGATACTGTCAACATCCTGGCAGATAGGTTCAGTGTTAACTTTACCCCTCTCTCATCCCCTAAAGGGCCCATCTCTATACTGGAAGAATGCAAAGTTCCTGTAATCACAGCTGCACAGCTAAAAAACACACTCTCCAAAGCCAAGAACACAGCATCCATGGGACCTGACAACAACCTAGGCTGCGTTTTACATGAACTACAGAACAAACTGGCACCCCACCTAAGTACCATGTTCAATCATAGCCCCACCTCAGGCTTTGTGCCCACTGAATGATGCACAGCAATGGTTATCCCACTCCACAAAGGAGGAGCCACCATGGACCCTGGGAACTACCGTCCAATTAGCCTGAAGAGCCTGGTCTGCAAGGCTTTGGAAAGTATCATCATGGAACTTATAAACAATGACATTGGTAATCTCAAAACTCTGGATTCTATCCAGTTCGAGTTTGTAAAAGGCAGATCATGTCTCCTAAACCTGATAGACTTCTTTGAAGCGGTCACCAAAGCCATAGATGAGGGTAAGGTGGTTCACATAGCCTATCTAGATCTCGCCAAGGCTTTCGACACCATCCCCCACACTGGAATTATAGATAAACTCACTAAACTAGGTATAAATCTCTATGTCACAAGATGGTTTGCCAACTGGCTCACTGACAAAACCCACGCTGTGAAAGTAGCAGACTCTAAATCCAACTTCAGACCAGTGACAAGTGGAGTACCACAGGGTTTAGTCCTAGGTCCTCTCCTGTTGGTAACTACTTCTCTGAAGTACAGGCTAACACAGAAGGTCTTTGGCTAACAAAGTTTGCAGATGACTGCAAACTAGGAGCCATAATCAAAACTCCTAACGATGTGGACATCCTACAAAAGGGCCTGACTGAGACAGATGCCTGGTGTCAGAGCCATGGCCTCAAGCTCAATGCCAAAAAGTGCATTGTCATCCCTTTTGGTAAAAACTCTGTACCCATGAACTACCACATAGGCGATAGTCTACTTAACACCGAAAGTGTGATAAGAGACCTTGGGACATAGGTGGACAGTAGTCTCTCCTTTGATAATCACATCGCCACAGTAGTCAGGAAATCCTTCTACATGGCACACCTCATCACAAAAGGTTTCTCATCCAGGAAAAAAAGAGGTCATTGTTCCCCTCTACTCATCACTCATTAGACCCATTATAGAGTACAACATTCCTTTTGGTGTGTACCTCACAAGACATCTACAACAACTGGAAAGGTCACAGAAATACCTCACAAAGAGGATTACTGGCCTCAAACAGATGCCCTGTGCAGACTGTCTCAAAAAACTCCAGCTTTACTCTGTCGCATATCACCTTCTCAGAGGCGATCTCTGCCTAACATACAAAGCTATGTCAAACCCAGAGCTGCTGGACATGCTCCATTTAAAGAAATCCCAATCCCTCTGAGCTGCATGCTCTAGGGACCTAAACCTTGTCACCACAATAAACATAACATGCTGGAGGGATAGATTCCTGTCTCAGAGACTTCCCATTCTCTGGAACAGACTACCTATCTATGTCAAACAAAGCTCCTCATTAGCACTCTTCAAGAAAAATCTTTATGATTGGATGGGAGATAGGAAATTCACCCCTGGGATCACTTCTGTGGCTCTGCTTGACAGGGGCACAGGAAAATAATTTTCTTGGGTGGCGAAAGCCAGGGTACCATTTGGCTAGGCTTATATAGGCCCCAGGGACGATAGCCTAGTACCTACCTATGAACCTATGAACCATGAGACCCAAAAGCTTGAGATATTCACTCACAGTGAATGAAGTCTGAGTGGAAAACCTTAGAAGTAGATCTAGATTTAGATCTATTTTTCCTGTGGAGGGAAAGTTCTTTGAAATGAGATGTCTACTTGATATTTCAGGAAGACAATCCTGTGTGAATGAGTCAAGAAAAAAAAAAAAAAAAAAAAAATCCTTGTTTCCCGCCTTTACTGAACTAGAATAGTCCAGTCTTCAGGTATTGCTGATCTCTGGGCTGTGTCATAGTTCCTGTGTTGCCCATATCCTTATTTGGATAGGAGGAAGCTTCTTTGTTCACCAGTGAGAGTGGGGAGCTCTGAGCAGCCTATCTGTCCCTTGAGGAGTGGTTCCAGCCCAGTGACCTGTAGCTTATGGGCCGTTTTGTGTCATAGTTCCTATGTTGCCCATATCCTTATTTGGATAGGAGGAAGCTTCTTTGTTCACCAGTGAGAGTGGGGAGCTCTGAGCAGCCTATCTGTCCCTTGAGGAGTGGTTCCAGCCCAGTGACCTGTAGCTTATGGGCCGTTTTGGGCCATTTCCTATCTCTTTCTAACCCCCTGCTTTAAAGCCAGCTTTAGCGCACTTTTGAGCTTGTAATTTAAAGTTTGTCCTGTTTGTTGCATTTACCTGTTGAGGCTACACACTCAAGTGCGCTAGCCTGTGTTACATATTTATTGCATTTTCCTGCTATTTGTTGAAAAAAAGAAAAACAAAAAAAAAATTATCCTTGTTTCCGTCTTTCCTGACCTAGAGTAGTCCAAATACAGGCTTTGCTGCATTCTGGACTTTTGGAAAGTTCCTGTGTTGCCCATTTCCTTTCTTGGACAGAGGGAGGTTTCTTTGTTCACTAGTGGCAGTGGGGAACTTAGAGCAGCCTATCTATCCCTGGAGGAGTGTTCCCAGCACAAGAATCTGGTAGTCTATTGGCCGTTTTGGGCCAATTTCTAGCTCTTTCAAGTCCCCCTGTATAAAACCCGCTTTGGCGAGGTTTTTGTGCTTGTTACTACTCAGCCAAGCTCCTTTTGGTCCGGCAGAGTGGTGCTAGCAGCAGAGACTCCAAAAGAGTGACTGCTAACCTGATAAAAGTGTTTTTTCCTGCTACTATCTGGGCGACTGTCCGATCTAGCTAAACTGCAAGTATTTCTGCTTCTTGAACTGTTTTAAACTGTTTAAAGTTGTTTTTGCACCTGCACTTTTAAAGTTTGTCCTGTTTGTTGCATTTACCTGTTGAGGCTACACACTCAAGTGCGCTAGCCTGTGTTAAATATTTATTGCATTTTCCTGCTGTTTGTTGCAAAAAAACCCCCAAAAAAACAAAACAAATAAATTATCCTTGTTTCCCGTCTTTCCTAACCTAGAGTAGTCCAAATACAGGCTTTGCTGTATTCTGGACTTTTGGAAAGTTCCTGTGTTGCCATTTCCTCTCTTGGATTAAGGGAGGCTTCTTTGTTCACCAGTGGCAGTGGGGAGCTTAGAGCAGCCTATCTATCCCTGGAGGAGTGTTCCCAGCACAAGAATCTGGTAGTCTATTGGCCATTTTGGGCCAATTTCTAGCTCTTTCAAATCCCCCTGTATAAAACCCACTTTGGCGAGGTTTTCGCGCTTGTTACTACTCAGCCAAGCTCCTCGTGGTCCTGCAGAGTGGTGCTAGCAGCAGAGAGGCTAAAAGAGCGACTGCTAACCTGATAAAAGTGTTTTTTCCTGCTACTACCTGGGCGACTGTCCGATCTAGCTAAACTGCAAATATTTCTGCTTCTTGAACTGTTTTAAACTGTCTAAAGTTGTTTTTGCACTTGCACTTTTAAAGTTTGTCCTTTTTGTTGCATTTACTTTTTGAGGCTACACACTCAAGTGCGCTAGCCTGTGTTACATATTTATTGCAATTTCCTGTTGTTTGTTGCAAAAAAGAAAAAAAAAAAAGGTTATCCTTGTTTCCCGTCTTTCCTGACCTAGAGTAGTCCAAATACAGGCTTTGCTGTATTCTGGACTTTTGGAAAGTTCCTGTGTTGCCATTTCCTTTCTTGGATATAGGGAGGCTTCTTTGTTCACCAGTGGCAGTGGGGAGTTTGGAGCAGCCTATCTGTCCCTGGAGGAGTGTTCCCAGCACAGGAATCTGGTAGTCTGTTGGCTGTTTTGGGCCAATTTCTAGCTCTTTCAAGTCCGCCTGTATAAAACCCGCTGTAGGCTGCGTGATTTTGTGCATATCGCGGCATCGAGCAGCGCCGCTTATTTGGGTTTGAGCCTTGGAACTGATCTAGTTCTCATAATAAACACCCTATTCCTACGCTAAACCCTAGCACTTGCTCACTAAAGCAATTATATAAGTCAGCACTAAAAAATTAAAAGCACTACACCCTCACAAACTCCCCTTGAGTAACTTGTTCCCCATTGGCCCTTTTTTCAATTATAAAGGAATTCCCAATACTATTCTAGCATGTCCAAAGGTCAGTTGTCAATCTCCTCTCCGGTCCAGCTGGTGAACCTGGGAATCTTGAGGCAATGTTACAACTGCCTAATGTACACAGACAACCCTCTCCTCCTCCCAACAAATTCCAACACATGTGAGAGATGCAACCATATAGCAAAACTGGAGGCTAAGCTCTCTCAACTCAGTACTGGCGTAACCAGTCAGGAGGAGAAGGAAACCACACTCACTACAATTCCAGTCTCACATAGACCTACCATGACAGCAAACCAAACATATAAACACACAAAAACATACTTGGAGGCTCTAAATAAAAATCTGCCTAAGCAGCAGAGACCTCCAAAGCAGACACCCAAGCAACCGCTACCCCAAAACAAAACACGTGCAACACATAGCTCACAAAGCCAGTGTGCCGAGCAGTCACAGCCCTTAAGGCTAAACAACACACCTGATACACTTGTAATAGGTGACTCTATCATCAGGCACACTGACGTCCCACTCACCAGGCTGAACAAGGAGAAGGTCATGATGAGCTGCCTGTCGGGCGCTAGGATCCGCCACATAACACAAGCACTCAGGTCACTCCAAGGCAAATACAAATATGACTCAGTCATTGTCCATGCTGGTGTGAATGACCTGAGACATACCTCCCTGGACTACATGAAAAGAGACATAGAGGAGCTCTCTGAGCATGTAGCCCAGGCCGGTATGACCCTGACCTTGAGTAGCATCTTACCCTCACCAAGAATTATGCCACAGTATGAAGACAAGATTATCAATTTCAACAATTGGCTTAAGTATTGGTGTCATTCAAAGGGGATCCAATGCCTGTCAGCCTGGGATGACATGCTCGACAAGCCACGATGCTTCACTAGGGACGGCTTGCACCTGTCACCCCTGGGCTTTCGGATATTGGCAAAGGCTCTTGCTACCCCCATAGTGCCTTTTTTAGGCAAGGCTCAAAAAACAAACCCACCTCCATAGGTATCACAAGGGATAAGAAACTAAGAGTAATGCTACTCAATGCCAGAAGTCTAAACCTCAAGATGCACGCACTCGAAACTCTCCTTAGCATGGAGAACATCGATATCTGTGCAGTAACAGAAACCTGGTTCATACCATGCTTTTCGGCCCCAAAACTTGGACCGAACCACAAAAGGAGGGGGAGTATCAATATTCGTCAAAGATACCCACACCTCCAGGTTGGTGGCACAGCACGAAGCACCAGAGACTATCCATGTGCAACTAACAGTGGGTAAAACTGCCTTCCAGTTTATAGCCTGCTACAGACCACCCTCCCAAACCCAGGAACCCCACTCGGCCTTCCTGAGAACACTGGAAAATATGAAGGTCTCTCCAAACACCATTATATTGGGTGACTTCAACTACCCACCCATAAACTGGGAGCATTACTCTAGCTCCAACACCCTAGCCCAAAGGTTCCTAGAATTTATAAACTCAAATGCTATGGAACAACTTGTTACCACTCCCACAAGAGGGGAAAACATACTGGACCTGATCATCACCAGCATGGGGACTCTATGCTCCAGACCAGAAGTGTATCCCTCACTGGTAAGATCAGACCATAAACTAATCTCACTGGATATTCACATCCCGACCCCACCCCCTGCCCAGAAAACCACAGTGAAAAACATCTCTAAAGCCAATTTCACACTCCTCAAAACCGAGGTGGAATCCTTCAAAGCCCCCAGGCCTGTGGATAATACGGCCCAGACCACAAAATCCTTTATAAACGCATTCTATGAACACCTTCAGGAATGCATGGATCATGCAATCCCAAATAAAACCAAGACCCAATCCTCCAAAGGCAGACGTCCTGTCTGGTGGACCCCAGCCATAAACAAACTATACAATAGAAGGAGGAAGCTACTACATGACCGAGCAAAATCCCAAAAAGGGAAGGCATCTCTGATCAGTATTAGCAAAAAACTACAGGCACTCATAAAATCGTCTAAAGCCAGCTTCGAGAGAAAAATTCCACAGGACACTAAGGATAATCACAAGGCTTTCTTTAGTTATGTTAGGAACCTGGGTGGGAATTCCCAGATATGCTCAGAATTAGTCCAAAATGACAAAAATACACGAACCCACAGACATTGCCAACATCCTAGCTGACAGGTTCAGCGCAAACTTCCCCTCCCACCAAAAGGGCTAATATCTATCCCAGCAGAGTGCTGCCCCCCTGACATCTCGGATGCTCAGGTAAGAGCTGCCCTCTCCAAAGCAAGAAACACAGCATCAATGGGACCAGACAGTGTCCCGGGCTGCATCCTACATGAACTCCAAGAAGAGCTAAACCCAAACCTAAAACTACTGTTCAATCTCAGCCTTACTACAGGATATGTAAAAAGCGACTCAGGGTAAATAAATAACTACCCTTTTCCTACTGTTTAGCCTAAATACCTAGCAGTCTACCACTTGAACCAGGCAGAATAACTCCTAAACAATACAGGTTCCTTCTAATTGAAACTAAGAAAGCTGCCATTAAACCTGGTTACCTTTAAGACCCAGGGTAATCCCTGTGGTGTAGTCCCCGCTCCGCTTCGCCCTCGCTACGCTCGGGCTTGCTCCGCTCCCCTCCCTGCCCCCTATTCCCACCCCCCACTACCTCTACATTTATTTGGACACCAAGCCCATCCCCCTTACCACTACCCAATCACAACTGTCCACTCCTCCCCCCTCCATTTCTCTGCCTATCCCTACCACCAAGGCCACTCCACCCACCTACCTAACTCTCACCAACCACCCAGCTTCCTACTGACCAAGGTACCTCCCCTAGCTCTATCCACGCAGAGACCTCACCCATCACCATGGATAGAAACTCATATACCACACTTCCCCTTGTACTTTTACTTCTTATTTTACCGTATCTCTTAACAACATATGAAACCCAAGCCCTAACAGGAATCTACCTTCCTAAAGGTCAGACCTCCTTGTTTTCCCATAATCCCACTACTCTCATCCCTCCCTCTCTCTACCCTGCTACTCACCTGATCCCTAAAAGTACTCACATTACTCTTCATTACCCTAAAGTATCCTCAACAAGGGACCATCTTAAACTACTAACTAGACTACAAAAAATACTAGAATATTTGAAAAAATCCATCACAAAAGACGGCGACATCCACCCTAACCCAGGCCCTAATAGTGACCTAGGCCCTTACCTCCTCCATCCAGCCAGAAGCCTAGCAGACTCCCTCTTTATGCTTCATCTCAATATAAGAAGCATCAACAATAAAGTTCATAGCTTACATGCCATGCTCGAAACCCACTCCCCTGACATTATGTGTTTATCAGAAACCTGGCTCAAACCAAGTACTAAGGATGAGGAAATTATCCCACCTGGATATAATATCCTCAGGGCCGATCGAACAACTAGAAAGGGAGGCGGAATAGCTGTATTGTTCAAGAATTCCTTGAGCATCACAATGAATTTACTCCAACCCCCAAAAGTTCCCAACCTGGAACTGATTGCCCTGAAGTTATCCCTAAACAGACAAAAAAGTATTAATCTCATAGTAACCTACCTACCACCAGGCAAAAATGTTGAAAACCTTGAGCAAACCCTTAGTTGGCTCGCTACTAACTATCCCCAAGAAACTATAATATTAGGAGATGTTAATATTGACTGGTCTCTCTACTCTGCTCAATCAAATCCTCTCCCCATTAACTTACATGGTTTTTCCCAAAATATTCTTTCTCCCACTAGAATTGGACATGCCCAACAAAAAGAGAGCATCATTGACTGGATTCTTACTAACAGGAATCCTAACAACTATACCACAGGGACCCTTCCCAACGACCTCAGTGACCACCTTGCTACCTTTATTATAAAACACAAATGTCCAACTACGAATCCCCCCATAACTAGATTAGTAAGGAACAGCAAGAACTTTGTCCCTGACCAATTTCTAGCTGATCTCAAGGCCTGTAACTGGCACATCCTAAAAACCCTTCCTATAGATGAAAGTGTATCATACTTCAATGACACTTTCCTCAAGATACTCGACTCTCATGCTCCTAAACGACTTACTAGAACTAAGGCATTACAGCACCTTGGCTAACACAAGATACCAAATCAAAAATTAGAAACAGAGACCAGGCCTGGAATAAATGGAGAACCACAAAAACCCCCTTAGATCGCATCAAGTTCCTCCAGCTTAGAAATTCAACCAAAGCAGCCGTTAAGTCTGATAAAAAACAATATTTCTGTCACCTCCAAAACAAACATCAGTATAATCCCAAAAAATTCTGGGCTGGTTTTAACCACCTTCTACATCCAGGTAAATCTACTACCCCCACCCCTGAAAAACTCATGGATAAAGATCCAACGGAAATAGCCAACTCCTTTAATTCTTTTTTTACTGAGACCATCCAGTCCCTAGCCAGTAAGCTTGCCACGACTCCACCAGTGGCAACCCCAACCATAGATAAAACCCAAACTGCCTTCAACCTACAACCCATCTCCACCTCCTACATTCGTACCCTTTTGAAAAAACTTAAACCAACCACCCTAGCAGCAGATTGGCTCCCAGCCAAATACTTACAAATAGCATCTGACGTCATAGCCTACCCTGTCTCAATCTTAATTAACCGGACCATTTCTGAAGCATCTATTCCCTCTATTTGGAAAATCTCCTTTATCATCCCCCTCCATAAAGGAGGGTCCTCCACTGACACTTCGAACTATAGACCCATAGCCATACTGTCTCCCCTAGCCAAAATTATGGAACGCTGTGTCCACAAACAACTCATGAACCACCTCACACAAAATAACCTCCTATCGAACACCCAACATGGCTTTTGCCCCCATCACAGCACAACCACTGCTCTCCTCTCCTTTGTTGACTCAGTCAACCACAACAATAATAAATTAATATCCTCTGCGCTCTTTCTAGACCTATCGAAAGCCTTCGATATGGTCAACCACCAACTACTACTTCAGTCACTGGAAACCTTTCATCTTAGCAAACCAACCATAAGTTGGTTCAATGCCTACCTCTCTTGCAGAAAACAGGCGGTTCAGTGGCAAAACAGCCTATCAGACCTCCTCCCCACCAATATTGGTGTCCCCCAAGGATCTATTCTCGGTCCCCTTCTCTTTTCCATCTTCATAAATGGTTTACATTCCAAGATCCCCAAGGCCACTTGTATTCAATATGCAGACGACTCCACCCTGATCTGCTCTGACGTATCTCTCGCCAAACTCCAAGCCACTACCCAAAACTGCTTTTCCACTGTCGAAAAATGGTTCTCGGAACTTAAACTCTTACTCAACCCAACCAAAACCAAATTACTTCTATTTTTCCCCACCCCAGCTACTGCTCAAGCTATAGAACCCCTCAATACCAATAACCCAACCTTCCATGTGTCCTCCAATAATGGCACGATCATCTACCCTGCACTTACACCAAACTACTAGGGGTGACCATAGACCATAATCTTAAATTTGATATGCATGTAAATCTAACCATTAAATCGGTCAATAAAAAACTTGGGTCAATGTATAGAATAAAGGCCTTCTTAACACCGCACACCAAACTTACTATTGCCCGAACCCACCTCCTTTCCACACTCCTTTATGCCTCCCCGATATTCTCCTTCCTCAATAAGAGAGAGCTCAATAAACTTTCTACGACATACAATCACATAGCCAGATTCATAACTGGAATGCCCTATCGCACCCATCACTGCCTAAATCTAAGGTCACTAGAATGGCTGGAACTGCCTAATATTCTCAAACTCAACCAGCTAACTGAGGCATTTAAAATCATCAATCATCCAGACAAAACCCCCGCATTGAACAAAATACTCACCCCGTACTCCAACCTTAAGTCCCTTAGGTCTTCCAATAGCCTACAAGTACTGACCATTAAATCCAACAATTCTGGTGGTGAAGCACTATATGCCAATTCTATTGGCAAATCCTGGAATGCCCTTCCAAACAACCTAAGACTCACGTCATCTCAGTACCAGTTTAAAAAACACCTCAGAGCACACCTGAAATCTCAGTGGTTATGCCCCTGCTCCAATCCAGACTAAGTGCTATCATCCCTGCCTGTCCAATGCTTCTCTCAGCCTCCACCTAACCTACAAACCCAAGAGGCCACTATTTTGCCTGTTTATCTAGCTGTTTAATTCTGTACCTCTTCAATACATAATTTTCATTCTTGCTTCCTTTATTTGGGCCTGTAAGCGTCAGTGTATTTATCTGTATTTACTTGTCCTAACAACAACAATGTATTTGTATTTACTTGATTTATTTGTTGTAACTTCATCATTGTATTGGTTTAACTTACCATGATCCTGGAGCTTTTCTCCCCGGGCCTCCACTGAAAATGGACATGTATCCAGTTGGACTATCCCGGTCAACAAATGTAAAATAAAATAAAAAATAAAATAAAAATAAATAAAAATATGTACCCAAAGAGTGGCGTACAGCAACAGTGGTCCCTCTCCACAAAGGTGGTGCCTTAACGGATCCTGGAAACTATCGCCTCATAAGTCTCACTAGCTTGGCCTGCAAAGCTATGGAAAGGATCATCATGGACCTGATAAATAAAGATATTGGGGACCTACAGACACTGGATCCTACCCAGTTCGGCTTTGTTAAGGGCAGATCCTGCCTCTTAAACCTGGTCGATTTCTTTGAAACAGTCACCAAGGCCATTGACAAGGGGAAGGTGGTCCACACAGCCTACCGGGACCTCGCAAAAGCCTTCGATACAATACCCCACTCGGGCATTATAGATAAGCTTACCAGCTTAAATATAAACCCCTATGTCACTAGATGGGTTGAAAACTGGCTCAAGGACAGAACCCACATGGTTAGAATAGCTGGAGTCATGTCAGACTCCAAACCAGTTACAAGTGGGATCCCATAAGGCTCAGTCTTGGGACCGCTCTTGTTCGGTATATATTTCTCGGAGGTACAGGCCAACATGGAAGGACTGTGGCTGACCAAGTTCGCAGATGACTGCAAACTGGGCGCCATAATAGACTCTCCAGCTGACACAAGCATCCTCCAAAAGGGCTTCATAGAAACAGACAACTGGTGCCAGAGCCATGGCCTCAAGCTAAACGCCAAAAAGTGTATAGTCATCCCCTTTGGCAAAAACAAAGTGCCCACAAATTACCACATAGGTGGTAATCCATTAAGTACAGAAGAAGTAATTAGGGACCGGGGGACTCAAGTTGATAGCAATCACTCATTTGACAACCACGTGGCCAAAGTGGTTAGAAAAACATTTTATATAGCCCACCTAATCATGAAGGGATTCACATCTAGATCAGGGGAGGTCATCGTGCCTCTTTACTCATCCCTCATCAGGCCCATAATTGAGTACAATGCCCCTTTTGGGATGTACCTTACCAGACACCTGCAGCAACTGGAAAGACCCCAAAAGTACCTCACCAAGAGGATCAAGGGGCTCAAATAGATGCCGTATGCTGCCCGGTTAAAGAAACTCCAGCTCTACTCAGTGGCATACCGCCTGCTCAGAGGCGATCTGTGCCTGACGTATAAAGCCATGTCCAACCCGGAATTAATGGACATGCTTCACCTCAGAAAATCCAAATCCCATCGAGCTACGTGCTCGAGGGACTTAAACCTCAGCACTGAAATAAATAGGACATGCTGGAGGGACAGAGTCATAACCCAGAGGCTCCCTTCACTCTGGAATAAAATCCCAGTCCAGGTTAGGCAGAGTCCCTCATTGACTCTCTTGAAGAGGAATCTTGATGAGTGGATGGGAGATCGTAGGTTTACCCCGGGTATCACTTCTGTGTCACTGTTAGACAGAGGCACAGTATACTAACATCGAAAAAGGGCATAGCAAAATTAATTTAAAATGGGTGGCGAAAGCCATACACACTCTGGCTAGGCTTATAAATGCCCTAGGGCAGATAGCCTAGTATGAACCTATGAACCTATAAGAATGACTTTTGAATATTCTTTTGGAATCCCAGTTTGTATAAGAGATCTCTCACCCAAGAGAGAGGTTCCTGACACTTAAAAAAGGTATGCAAAGATAAGTAAAGCATCTAAATATAGAAAAAATGTAGATACTCTGTAGCCTGCAATGAGCTTTAAATGGACACTTTCAGAACACTTTTAGTGCAGGTGATAGTCCGAAGGTTAAGGTAGAGAACTGATAATGTGATCCAGACACACAAAACCTTAAGAAACATCAGAAGTCTGGATGAACAGGGATGTGATGGTAACCATCTTTTATATCTAGTGCTACCAGGAAACTTGAAAAAAGGAAAAAGAGGTAACAGGTTGTGAAGTGACATCATTCTGAATTTAGGTACTATCTTAAACATGTTTAGGAAAAAATGATCCAGAACTGATCAGCAAGCATTTTCTCTCTTTCACACAAAGAACATCCTTGAGTAAAAACAACTCTTTTTTACCTGGGAAAGAGGAACTGGTTCAATCACTCATTAGAACAACATGTGATGAAGAACTGGTGGAAACAAAAGAGTCTGATCTGGAATATGAGGAATGACCCCCCCCCCCCCCCGGTAAACAGGAATTTCCTCCCACTGCCATCTCTAACCTTGATATATGATTTTCAGAACCCATTTGCCTGAAACTATCTGTTGACAAAGAGAAAAATGGAGATCAAGACTTTCTGTAAGAAAAAAGAGGCAGGGGAGGGAGGGGCCACAAAGTCTTTGAACAATCATTCAGTCTTGGACTCTTCCCTCGTTTTGGGAGGTTCAAGACTTCTTTTTACAATCCCCTTGCCATTTCTTCTTAAATGTCTGTTTATCTGTATTTTGTTGAGATTGTTTATTCTGTTTTAGCCAAAATTGGTTGAGAAGATAGAAAATCCCTTGGCAAATTTGAAAAAGGAGGGCTGAAAAAAAATCTTAGATAGTCCCTGGATCAGCTTGCCCCATTCATCACACTTTTTGATCACCCTGCAACAGACAGGGCAAATGCTAAGTCTCTATCCAAGGGAGAATTTAAAATCTCATTTTAACATCATCTTGGAGGTTCCGAGAATGCAGCCATGCAAACCTCCTCAAAACAGTACCAGTGGCCATATCCCTAGAAGAGGTATCAACAGAGTCATACACACACACAGCAAACAATGAGTAGTAACCTGTGTGTGATGCCCCAGAACTGGCCCAGTAATCAAGGAGCCTCAATCCTCACCACTGGCAACAGTGGGGGACGTACATACTGGGAGGATGACAAGTACACACACAGTAAAGTGCAGTTTCCTGTAAGAGCACACATAGACCACAGTCAGTCTAGGGCTAGTTTATCCCTCTTTCTCCAGAACCCCAGTAAGACTCCACACTGGTACAGCTATAAAGTTGAGATCTCAACTGAGTCGCCAAATCAAGACTTCCAGCACCCTCTCTGCCCAACCAGTGCTTTGTGTCCCTGCCCAAGTAGCTGACACACACACACTCTTTGAGATTTGATTTATATATATATACACACACACACACACACACACACACACACACACACACACACACACACACACACACACACACACACCTGGGAAAGGCTGGCACTGGTTTACTAGCTATACACCCTTCTGCCCAGACTATAAGGTAGTTTTCACTGCCACCAGCCACTACTTATCAGCTACTTTAAGGCCCTTAGCAAAGGGTTTCCAATTTTACTGTGTAATGTTTCTATTAATCCAAAAGGTAGTTTGACCAAGAGCAAGGCTATTAGGAGTGGCCTGCATAGTGTTACCAACTAGATATGCAAGTACTCTAAAAGCTTAAACATTTCTAGCCAGACCAGCCACAACTACAAGGTTTAAAGATATTTAATAATAAATAATAAAAGAATAAGAACATATTCAGTAAACAATCACAGTTACTTCAGAGTTCAAACTCACAGGAAATACTTAAAACAACATTGCAGGACAATAAAAAGAGAAAAGCAGCACACAAGCAGGCCCAGGTGTCCACAGTACAAAAAAAACATACAATCCACCAAGAAAAGCACTGGAGAAGCTGAGAAAGTTCTTTTAGAGTAGTTAAAATTTAATGCTCACTATTTGTCCTAAATACTTTATCAGAAATGATCAAATACACTTCCAAATCACTTTTAAACCATTCAAAAACATTTGACCAATCAGATCATCTCATTAATAAATCAATTAAATACATAAAAACATTTAAAGACATATTACAAAAAATGTACAACTCAAGGACATTCACCCCTGTATATCCACTTTAGTAATTTTCCTATTTTTTAAGAAACATTTTATGTTCACCATATCATTCAGACAGGGGGGTGGGGTAAATAAGAAGCAAGTTTAATCTGCCATTCTGCCTCTCTTTGTTCAACATAATTTCTAAAGTCCCCTCTCCTAAGGTCACATTTAACAACTTCCACTACAGAAAAAATTAATTTCTTCCAGTTAGAACATGTCAAAGAATGCTTAAAAAGGGCATTATTACTATTTTTGTTTTATAGTATACAAATGCTCTAATACCCATTTCCTTAAACGTCTGGTAGACGTGCCAACATAAAAACGTGAGCATGTTGAGCACATCGCAAGATACACAATTCCTGTTGTACTACAGCTCAATTTTCCAGGGATGGATATAGTAAACTGTGGATGTTCCAAAAACACAAAGGGACCCTCAGAAATAAATTGGCATGCCCTGCACCCTGAACATTTAAACATACCCCCAGTTTCACTAGAAGTAAGGGTTGGCCTAAAGTTGTTATTTTCTAATATTCCAACATTGCAGGATAGTCTCAAATAAACAACAAAAAACATCTAAGCTGTAGTTCACTATATTACTAACTGTATCTAAGAGAAATTACTGTACCCTAAACTTACTTACTCATATCAAGCCAAGACAGATGTGGTGAGTAGGTTTTCCAGCTGATGCTGTCAGGTCAAAGACAAAAACAAAATGCACAATCTCTCTCTCAGAAAGTTCTTAAATTAATATCTCAATTATTGCTTCTGGGATACTTGCAGCATGACATCACTTCTTGACATCTGACTATCCCAGGTGAAAACCCCCACTGCAGCTGGTAGCATTTAGCATCTATCTGTGAAAACACATAGACCTTAGATCTTTTGGCAAATGGTGGAAGTCGTAAAATAATTTACATTCCTCCATATTTAAAGGCAATACAAAAAAACTTCTAGTTCTAGACATTATGTCTCCTGTTGCACTGAAACTGAAAGACAGTCCCCTGGATTTATGAAGCCCTTTATTGCATGCAGGATTAGTCTAAGAGCTATTTTCGGCAATATGGCTGACATGCGATCCAGGAACGAGCTCCCGGGATGTGCACGTTAGCTCTTAAGCTAATTCTGCATGGACTGAGCTCCTGTATGCAAATTACCCTCAATTGCAGGTGAAAACCATGTAAATTAAGGTAATTTGCAATCCAGGAAGCTGTCAGCTGTCAGTGCAGGCCGAGTGCAGTCTGCAGAAATGTACTCGGTTAGTAACCGAGTACATTTTTGCAAACTACAAAACAGAGTTATGACAACTCTAAATAAAGGCTGCATATCATTGAGGAAGCATGCCAATGGCCAAGTATAAGGCCATTAGCATTGCAAACTGTTTAAAAAATTAAAAAAACAACTTTTATTTTTTTTTGCCGATCTCGGCTGTTTAAGCATAGGGCAGCAGTGCGCAAATGGGATCAGGGGGGGGGGGGGATAATAAAATAAACCTAAAATAAGCATTCTAAATAAAAGCAGTATTCTGCCATGCAAGTCAATGGCAGGCATAAGACAACCTGGCCAGTCAGTAATGGTTGCTAAGGGGGGAGGCTCAGTGTGGGACATGTAACTATGCATTAGCAGGCAATCCTATGCAAATGAGGGAAGGATAGTGAATCCCAGATTTCCCCAGGGTGTGAGGCAGGTCCCAAGAGTGTAAGAGTATAAATAGTTGGGTGCAAGACTAGGATATAGGTGACATCATGGGGGTGTGTGTCGGGTATACTGTAAGTGGATTGGAGCCCTGTGGCTTGGGTTTGCTCCTAGCTTAGCACAGCTAAGCTAGGGGAGTGTCCAAACCTGACTAGCACTCTTTGGGGTGTGCGTGCCATGCAGCAGGTTTTACAGAAGAAAAAGGAAGTTAAACTCAGAAATAGCAGCTCTGTACACATTTGAGCACTCCATTTGCATGGTGTGCACACAGGCTTAAACAGGGAGGCAATGGGAAGGGAAAACAGCAGCAGGAAGGTAATCAAGGAGAACTAGCTTAGCTGGCAGGTGAAATGTATCAGAATCAGCCAATTACACAGGCAGCAGATGAGGCCAGCCCAGAACACTACTATAAACTATGCAAACACCTTCCCCACTGGTTTTTCCGCACTCTACACCACTGGTGTATACAAGCAGGGAAATTTTAACAAACAAACCTACAAAATGAGAAGGGCTGCAGCAGGCAACATAGAACAACATGTGCAAGAGGCTGAGGGTGGTGAGGATGTGAATGCTGCTGAACAACCCACGGTGAGGAGATGGAGAAGAGTGTACAGACCCAGGGTAACCTACCAGGGGCTACATGAGCTGGAGATAGTGGAGCGCTATAGGGTGGACAGAGACCTCCTACAGCAAATTGTTGAGCTGTGCCGGCCACACCTGACACACCAAACTGGCCGAGGGGAACCCATCCCAGTGGATACCAAGGTATGTGTAGGCCTAGGTACACTAGGCACAGGTACCTATCAAACCACAACTGGAGATATCATGGGAATCTCACAGGCATCAGCATCCAGAGTCTTCCACCATTTCCTGGATGCCATGGCAACACATGCCAAGAAGCGTTTATCATTGATAATGATTTGATGCAACAACTTTTGGTTCATGATCCCATGAACCAATATATTTACTTCTTGCCTAAGATTCATAAAGATCCCCTTCATCCCCCAGGTAGGCCTATTGTGTCAGGTAGGGGTTATATTACCGAACCGTTGTCCCTTTTTCTCACCAAACAAATCAAACCTTTGTTGTCTTTGATACGGTCACATTTACGTGACACTACTAATTTTTTACAAATTATTTCTGACTCACAACTTGAACCAGAATGGCGTATGTGTACCTTTGATGTTAGTGCCCTTTATACTAACATTCCTCACTCTGGTGGTCTTGAGGCATTGTCCTATTGGTTGAATATTTCTGGTTTATATTCTATTGAATATAATGAATTTTTGCTTGATATGGCTGCTCATGTATTAACAAATAATGTCTTTTTTTACCAAGAAACTTGTTATTGGCAGACCAATGGAATGGCTATGGGGGTCATCATTTGCCCCTATTTATGCCGATTTATTCATGGCTTATGTTGAAGAAGATCTTATTTATAATATACATAACAACATGTTTCTGAATCAATTGGATATTTGGAGACGCTACCTTGATGACTGTTGGTCAATATGGACAGGAGATCTTGCTGAATTGTTTGGATTTTTGGCATATTTAAACAACAACAAATGGGGTCTTCAGTTTACATTACATTATGACACCATTGTCATTACTTTTTTGGATGTTTTAGTCACAAGATTACCGGACAACACTTTAGGGACTAAAGTTTATAGAAAACATCCAGAATACAACACGATCTTACATGCATCAAGTTTTCATCCACCACATATTGCCAAAAATATACCTAAATCACAATTCATCAGAATAAAAAGGATTTGTTCCGATGAGTCTTCATATCAGGAACAAAGTCGAGATCTTACCAATAGATTCAGATGCAGGGGTTACAAAATGGGCCATGTTTTTGATGCCAGTAGCAAGGTTGGCACTATGAGCAGGGATGAGTTATTGTCCTACAAGGAGCAGGATAATATGGTTTCACAACCAATCAGGTTTACCACCACCTATGGTAGGAATTCTGATAACCTTATCCAGAGTATACACAGGCATTGGAACATCTTGCAATATGATCATGAAATAGCCGATATTATTCCCAATAAATGCCTTTTTTCTTTCAGAAAAGGAAGAAATTTAAGTAGTTGTTTCAATCATTATAAACATACACATGAGCATAGCAAATTGGAACCGATTCAAACCACACTCACAGGTGGCATCCCTTTAGGCTGTTACCCTTGTGGTCACTGTGTCAATTGTAATAAAATATGCAAAACTAAGCAATTTTCCAGCAAAAACTCTCCCATAGTGTATGACATTAGGTTTTTTGCCAATTGTAGTACAGATTGGGTTATTTATCTGGCTACATGCACATGTGGGGCATTTTATGTGGGACAAACGTCCAGACCACTAAGGCTTAGGATCTCCGAACATATCAGTAACATAAAGAAGGGTAGAGTACACAATGCTCTATTTAAACATCAGGTAGTTCATCCAACTGCTAATTTCTTATTTACCATTATTGATATTATCAAGGATAATAAACAAAATAAAACCGGCTGGCATTCTCTATTATGTTCCAAAGAGAAAAAATGGATTATCAAGTTGGGTGGTTTATTTCCACCAGGATTAAATGAACAGTTTTAAGTGTAACCAATCACATTGTTTTGTCTGATATTTAAATGACAGTTCTTGAGTGACCTTTTTTTACATTGCGGAAGGCTGTGTGTATTAACCAGCCGAAACCGGTCTGTGTACTTTTGCTGTCTTCATTGCATTATTTAATAAATGCACTTATTCACCAGGATTTGGTCTGCTGGCTGCCTCTTTTGCATATTGCTTGTTTTTCTTCAGCCGTGCAGTTGCTTCTGCGCAGGAAGTTCTTTTTTACTGTAACACATGCCAGTGAGCACTTATATTTCCTCAACACACGTGAGGTGTTGACCAGCAATATGCATCTCTTGCACCAAATAGCAGAATACCCAGGGGTAGTGGGTGCTATAAACTGCACACACATATGCATCAAAGCACCACCCAGTGAGCAGGATAGGGCCTACATCAACTGCAGGGGCATCCCCTCCATCAACTGCCAGGTTGTATGTGATGCCCAGGGCATTATAATGAATGTGTGTGCTGACTGTCCTGGAAGCTATGACGATTCACACACATGGCACCTGATGCAGCTGTACCACAGATATGCCAATGTGGACATCCCCTACGGTCACCTAGTGAGGGATGCTGGGTACCCCTGGAGCCGTGGCTGATGACACCCATCAGAAATGCACACACACCTGAACAACACCATAATGAGGCACACGCACAGGCCAGACATATAATAGAGCATGTGTTTGGGATGCTCAGGTCATGGTTCCGGTGTCTGGACACATCTGGTGGAGCCTTGCAGTATTCACCAGCTACATGTACCCAAATTGTTATGGTATGTACTATGCTACACAATATGATCCTGTGGAAACAGCTGCAGCAGGAACTGCATGGGGCAGGGCCACACAGCCCCCGACAAATGCCAAGGCATGTACAGGCACAGAGTGACATGGAGGAGGAACAACCTGAGCCTGCCCCAGTAAGCAGAAGGAGGTGTGCCCAGTATGACCTGGCCTTGGTAAAGAGGCAATGCATAGCATATACACAGACACAGTAGGGACCCAGGGAATGACACCTCTCTCTGACTTGCACAGACAGTAAAAGGAATGCCAAACATGTCACTACCTGTGCTCAACCATGTATAGGGAGTGTACTATGCGCATCTGACATAGGCAGCCCTCCAGCACCATCCTCAAGTCTGGCACACCCTCAAGGTAAGTCAATCAACCTACCAATTGCCAAATGGAGTAGAATTTGTTGTTACCTGTAGCTATGGTATGGATGTGAGCATGCGAGGGAATTGGGTGGGTGAATGTTATGGCAGCAGACAGTAGACACCCATAGTGGCACCATGACATCTGTAACACATACTGGAGTTACCATAGTAGCCACTACTACACAGGGTGACAAAACCCACTGCAGGAAATGGGCTGAGTGACATGTGTGTCCATAAGACCCACGCATGCCAGTCAGGAAGGTGCACATACCCAACAACAGTTTCAGCCAGCAGGACAGATGTAGACAAACACAAACAAATGCTGTACTATGGCCTCTGAAGGAGCCCTATAGGTAACCCCTCCCCCCGGCCTACACAGAAAGACTACAGCAGGCCAGGCAGTTGGATGTAAGTTGTGAAGGCAAGGAAGTCAGAAACTAATATGTAGGTAATTAAAGCTAAGATCTGTAGTACACTGGTATGCCTCTAGCCAGCACGATAGGTAAGAGTACAGACTGAAATGGAGTACCTGACATAACAGTACAGTGCTAGCAAATGTGTACAAGTGTCAGGTGTGCCCCCCATCCTACATACACTTATAGTAACAGTCAAGTGTGCCCCCCCCCACTCCTGTATAGAAATGTAGAAACAGTCAGGTGTTCCCCCCCGCTATGCAGAAATGTAGCAACAGTCTATACCAAATGACCGATGGATACCTTGAAGACACAGCATGCTACCTGTTGGTGTACAACACAAAGGTCAGCACTGCAGTACAAACTACCTGGCCTTGATCCACACATGCAATACAGATGGCCATACTGGGCATGCTCACACACTTAAACACATGAAGGCCATGTCTGCAAACACCAGTGGACCAGACATATCTGGCAGTCGCAGTTCTTAGTGCAGACACATGTCAGTATGCACCACTCCTGCCTCTCACACACAATAGATAGGAATACAGACACATATGTAAGGACAACACACTATAATAAGCCAAAGGTAGACGGACATAGATGTGTGGAAGAGGGTGATTGTGACAAGGAGCCATCCGGGCCTGTCCCACCCAGCACACAGCCAAAGGGCCCCAAACACATGAGGTGCAGATGTCACTCACTGCAGATACTAGCCACCAGTATCTGTCAGCATGACAGACTATGTGGTGCATGTGCCAGCTGTGCAACATGACTGTACAAGGAAGTAGTCATCTAGTAGCTGTATACACGTACCTGTGACATATGACCCCATGTGTGCCCGCATGTGGCATGTCAACCCCTACATGAATGGGTTATGGCCCCTGAACACACTACCGTCCCCATAGCTGTATCATGATAAGCCTGCTGAGGTCACCCAATGTGTAATACACCTTTGGGAGAGCTGTAGCTCAGTAATCTCCATGGTGCGTCCCTAAACTGCATACTGCTGTAGCAATAAACTAGTTAGGTAGTAGTTCTAACCCCAGACTTGGCAATTGTGTGAGTGTGTGTTTGTATGTGTGTCTGTCTGCCTCTGACTGTGGAGGGAGAAATGTCTTTTTAGGCTACTCACACTCCGTACAATTCATATACTCAATTTTGGCAAGGCTGCTGATGTCACTCACCTAGAAATACACCACTGGGAAAATCATAGCCCAGTAATCTTCATAACATGTCCTGTAACTGCGTACTGTTGTAGTGTGATAATGTAGTTAGATAGATGTTCCAACACCAGACTTGGTAACTGTGTGTGTGTGACCGTCTGTCTTTAACTGAGTAGAGAACAATGCTTTTTAGGGTACTCACACTCCTTAGAATTCATATACTCAATTTTGGCAAGGCTGCTGATGAAACCCACCTAGAAATACACCACTGGGAAGGTTGTATCTCAGTAATCTCTGTAGCATGTCCTGTAACTGTGTACAGCTGTAGTGTGATCTAGAGCTGTGGTAGGGTTCCATCTCCACCCATAGCAGTTCCGGATGTTTAGTGTGTGTTCCAATGTCTGTGTATGGAGGAATGCATTATAGGCTACTCACTTGCAGTACATTTCGAATGCTCTACGTTGGCAATCCTGCTGATGTCATTCATTGTGAAATACAGCTTTCTGGAAAAAGGTCTGTAGTAATCCTTGTGGTGTGACCTATAACTGCTCCATGCTGTAGTGTGATATAGACCTTGGTCAGGGGTTCAATACGCACATATGTCGGTTGTGGATGCTTTGTGTGTGTCTCACTGTCTGTGTAGGAAGCAATACATTTTAGGCTAGTTACCTGCAGTACAGTTGAAATGCCCTTCTTTGGTAATCCTGCTGATGTCATTCATTGTGAAATACACCTTTGGGGAGGGGTTTCTCTAGTAATCCCTGTGGTGTGTCGTATAACAGCTCCATGCTGTAGTGTACTATAGACCTCGGTCAGGGGTTATATACCCACACATGTCAGTTCTTGGTGTTTTGTGTGTGTCTCACTGTCTGTGTAGGGAGCAATGTATTTTAGGCTAGTCACTCACAGTACAGTTGAAATGGCCTTCTTTGGTAATCCTGCTGATGTCATTCAATGTGAAATACACTTTTGGGGAAGAAGTACTTCAGTAATGTCCATGGCGCGTACTATAACTGCATAGTGCTGTAGTGTAATAAACTAGTTAGGTAGGGGTTCAACTCCCAGACATGGCAGGTGTGTGTGTTTGAAGCTTGTATCCTGTGTAGAGGTGGCTGTCAATGTGTGACACCTGTGGGCAAGGTGGAGGGAGTTTTGCTTATTTCTTTTATGGTGGCCCTACTATATATCACAATGTCAACTATACAGGGATAACAGATGTGAATTAGCTGAGAGGCTGGGGTGCACAGCCATACCCATACATGTGACATCAAGGCCAGCCACGTGTATGGCTGTGGGGGGATTCCCATTCGTACAAGACATATAGTGTGCGGGGCCTCTCAACCCTATTAACGGTGCATGTGGACATATGTGTATTTGTTAATCTGCCATTGCTATCTACAGATGTATGGCCATATATACCTATATAGATTTATATATCTGCTAATATATATATATATATATATATATATATATATATATATATATATATATATATATATATATAAAACTATGTCCGTATACACCTACATAGATATATATCTGCGTACACATATGTAACGTGCTGTGTATATGTAGACATATAGTTGTAGACACATATATGTGTTGATCTAGGCATATGCATGTATATATGTGCATATATATTGATATATATGTATATAATATAGAAATTAAACTATATATATATATATATATATATATATATATATATATAAAACTACATATCTAGATATGTTGTATCTGTTTAGATATTAATATAGGTACAAACACATACATCTAGATGTTGGTATACATTCTCTGTACTGTTGCATGACTGGACTGGATGATATGTTTCTGAAAATATCAAATCTCTTTGTCTCTGTTATGGCTTATTGGCAAATCACTTTGTCGATGGTGTGTAGGGTCCTTGGTTTGAGCCTTGCAAGAGCTGTTTATTTTGTTGCCGGGCAGAACACGGCCCGTTGTGATTAAGGCACTTTACAGCAGTTGTAAGCAGGTTTGCGTGGGTTTGCGCGCAGTTAAACAATGCCTACACAGGTTAAGTAATTTGGCAGCTGAGTATAAGAAACTGAAACCAGACCTTAGCAGTGCTTACCTCCACACAAACCTGTGCAAACCTGTGTACAACTGCTTTAAAGTGCCTTAATCACTCTGTATCCATCAGCCCTTGCTCTGCCTAGTAACAAAATAAACAACCTCTGCCAGGCTCGAACCCAAGACCATGCACACCATAGACAAAGTGATTTAACTCTAAGCCAACTCAGATATACATAACCCTGCTGTATTCATAAGCATATCATCCAGCCCAGTCATTCAACAGTACAGACAATGTATTCCAACATGTAGATGTATGTCTGTGTGAAAATATATTAATGTTTAAACAGATACAACATATCGATATATGTAGATATATATATGTATATTTATATATATATATATATATATATATATATATATATATATATATATATATATATATATATATATATATATATATATATATATATAGATATATATATGTAAGCAGATATTTATATCGATATAGGTACATATGGACATACATCTGTAGAAAAAGTGGGAACATAGCAGAAACATATATGTCCACATAGGTTCATAGGTTGGTTCATAGGTTGGTACTAGGCTATCAGCCCTAGGGCCTATACAAGCCTAGCCATAACAATTCCCTGGCTATTTCTTCCCACATTATTTACTTTCCTGGACCCCTGTCTAGCAGGGCGACTGACGTGATCCCTGGGGTGAATTTCCTTTCTCCCATCCAATCGTCAAGGTTCCTCTTGAAGAGGTCCAAAGAGGCACTCTGCTTGACATGTATGGGCAATCTATTCCAGAGTCTGGGGAGTCTCTGGGTCAGGAACCTATCCCTCCAGCATGTTTTGTTTATTGTGATGACAAGGTTTAGATCCCTGGAGCGTGTAGCTCTGAGGGATTGGGATTTCTTTAAGTGTAGCATGTCCAACAGCTCTGGGTTTGACATGGCCTTGTATGTTAAGCAGAGATCACCTCTGAGTAGACGATATGCGACAGAGTATAGCTGGAGTTTTTTAAGGCGGTCAGTGTAGGGCATCTGCTTTAGGCCTGTGATTCTTTTAGTGAGATATTTCTGAGGCCTTTCCAGTTGCTGCAGATATCTTGAGAGGTACATACCAAATGGGGCGTTGTATTCTATAATGGGTCTAATGAGGGATGAGTACATTGGGACAATGACCTCCTTTTTTTCTGGATGAAAAGCCCTTCATGATGAGGTGTGCCACATAGAAGGATTTCCTGACTGTTGTGGCGATGTGGTTATCAAAGGTGAGACCACTGACCACCTGTGTCCCTAAGTCTCTTATCACACTTTCTGTGTTTAGTGTACTGCCACCTATATGGTAATTCATGGATACATGTTTTTTCCCCAAAGGGGATAACAATACATTTCTTGGCATTGAGCTTGAGCCCATGGCTCTGGCACCAAGCATCTGTTTCTGTAAGGCCCTTTTGTAGAGTATCCACATCATTTGGGGATTCAATAATGGCTCCCAGTTTGCAGTCATCTGCAAACTTTGTTAGCCAGAGTCCCTTAGTGTTGACCTGTACTTCAGAGAAGTAATGCCAAACAAGAGCGCCCCAGGACTGAACCCTGAGGTACTCCACTTGTCACTTGTCTGGAGCTGGATTTGGAGTCGGCTACTTTTACAGTGTGGGTTCTATCAGTAAGCCATTTAGCAACCCATTGGGTGACATAGGGATTAATGCCCAACTTAGTAAGTTTATCTATGATTCCAGAGTGGGGATGGTGTCAAAGGCCTTGGCAAGGTCTAGATAGGCTGTGTGGACCACCTTACCCTTGTCAATGGCTCTGGAGACTGATTCAAAGAAGTCAATCAGGTTCAGGAGACAAGATCGGCCCTTCACAAACCCAAACTGGGTGGGGTCCAGTGTTTGAAGGTTGCCGATGTCTTTGTTTATAAGTTCCATGATAATACGCTCCATGGCCTTGCAGATAAGGCTTGTCAGACTGATGGGACGGTAGTTTCCGGGATCCAAGGTGGATCCCCCCTTGTGGATTGGGATAACTGTAGCTCTGTGCCACTCAGTGGGCACGAAACCTGAGGTGAGGCTATGATTAAACATGACACTTAGGTGAAGTGCCAGTTCATATTGTAGTTCATGTAGTACACAGCCCGGGATGTCATCTGGTCCCATGGATGCTGTATTCTTGGCTTTAGAGAGTGTGTTTTGTACCTGTGTGGCC
Source organism: Protopterus annectens (assembly GCF_019279795.1). Lineage (NCBI taxonomy): Eukaryota > Metazoa > Chordata > Ceratodontiformes > Protopteridae > Protopterus > Protopterus annectens. The sequence continues at coordinate 1,671,480,526 of NC_056729.1, forward strand.
GTTATTACTGGAATTTGGCAATCTTCCGTATTGAGATGGGCCATTTAGGGGTGAGAGGGGGTGAAGTTGGCACTGAATCGATCTGCCAGGATATTGGCAATATCCTTCGGATCAGTATATTTAATGCCATTCTGTTTTAGCTCAGAGCAGATCTGAGCATTGCCATTTAGATTCTTGACATAGTTATAGAATGCTTTGTGGTTGTCTTTGGAATCTTTGGCAATTTTATTTTCGTAACTAGCTTTGGAGGATTTTATGAGGCATCTCAGTTTCTTACTGAGGCTAGTAAGGGAGTTTTTGCATCCTGGGATTTTCCTCTTTTCTGCAAAAGTTTCTTCCTTTTGTTGTAAAGTTTGTTTATGGCAGGGGACCACCAGATTGGCTTCCTTTTTGGATGAGAGCATTTTGGTTCTATTTGGGATGGCACAATTCATGCATGAGTGGATGTGCTCACAGTGCCTTAGTGTAGGATTCAGCAGTTGAACTTTCAGTTCCCATCTGCATGGGTGTCATGAAGTTTGTCACTTCTGACTTGAGTAGCATGAAGTTGGCTTTGGAGAAGTTTTTTATGGTGGTTTCTTTACTGGGGGTGGGGTGGGATGTGGATGTTAAGGGTGATTAGCTTATGGTCAGACCTGACTAATGAGGGGGTGACCATAGGTATGGAGCATTGATTTCCCATGTTGGGAATGACCAGGTCTAGGTTATTGGAGCCCCTGGTGGGACTATGGATTAGTTGATCCAGGGCGTTGGAATTTATGAATTCCAAGAACCGTTGCGCAAAGGTGTTGGGACATGAGTAGTTTTCCCAGTTAATGGCAGGATAGTTAAAATCACCCAGTATTAGAGTGTTTGGTTCTATCTTAATATTTTCCAGTATGTTTAGAAAGGTGTAGTGAGAATCTTGGGGTATGGTGGGGGATCTGTAGCAAGCTACAATTTGGATTGCAGTCTTACCTAGTGTTAGTTGCACTTGGAGAATTTCAGACACATTGTGTTGGCCAACTAGCCTGGTGGTGTGAATATCCTTGGTGAATATTGACACTCCACCTTTAGTGTTTCGGTCCTGGTTTGGTGGCCGAAAAGTGTGGTAAGAGTTGTAGCCTGGTATTGCAGTGGTGCTCTCTGGAGCCTTGAACCAGGTCTCAGTTACTGCACAGATATCAATGTTCTCCATTTTTAGGAGTGCCTCGAGAGTGCATTTTGAGGTTTAGACTTCTAGCATTGAGTAGCATTACCTTCAGATTTTGCATGCTTGTACCTGTTACGGTGGTGGTTTTGTCCTTTGAAGTTTGCCTAAAAAAGGCACTATAGGGGTGGCAAGAGCCTTAGCCAGTAACCTGAATCTCAGGGGTGACAGGTGCAGACCATCTCTGGCAAAGCATCATGGTCTGTCAATCATGTCATCCCAGGCAGACAGATACTGGATCCCCTTTGAATGACACCATAAGCTTAGCCAATTGTTGAAGTCAATCATTTTATCCTTGTATTGTGGTATCATTCTGGGCTAAGGCAGGATGCTACTCAGGGCTAGGGTCATACCTGCCTGGGCCACATGATCCGAGAGCTCTTCCATGTCTCTTTTCATGTAGTCCAGGGAGGTACGTCTCAAGTCATTCACTCCAACATGGACAATGACAGAGTCATATTTGTACTTGTTGTGGAGTGACTTGAGTGCATGCGTTATGTGGCGGATCCTGGCACCCGACAGGCAGCTGACTGTAATTTTCTCTTTATTCTACCTGGTGAGAGGGACATCAGTGTGCCGGACTATAGAGTCACCTCTGACTAAAGTGTTAGGTACATTGTCTTGCCTTAGGGGCTGTTGCTGGGTGGCACACTGGTGTTGTGAACTATGTGACACATTGGTTGTGATTGGTGTTTGTTTGCATTTCAGCTTCAGAGGTCTTTGTTGCTTGGGCAGGTTACAGTTAAGGGCCTCTGCATATGTGGATTTAGTGTTGCTATATGTGGGTGTTGGTGGTGCGGGTTTAGAAGGGCTATGTGTTGCTTGAGGTGTAGTGTGGGTGTTAACCTTCTCCTCTTGACTTTAGCACAATCTTGGGTGGAGAGAGCTTTGCTTCCATTTTGGCTATGTAAGTGCATCTCTCACAGGTTGTAGTGTTGGGTGGTAGGAGGAGAGGGTTGTCTGTGTACATGAGGCAATTGCTGCATTGCCCCAGTATGCCCAGATTCACCAGCTGGACAGGAGAAATCACCGGAAGCTGACCCTTGGACATGCCTGGTTTGGGGCTTTTTTTTTCTTTGTAAAGTATAGGAGCTGTTTCCTTAGCAAGGTACTTTGCAATTATAGGCTGTTTAGTGCCTTCTATTAATTTCTCCTTGTTAACAAGGAGAGTTCAGTGTTTGTATGAGTTTAAGGCTTCCTAGTGCTTTCCAGCAGGTATTAGAGAAAGTGCTAGTCACAGGGATGCTTAAAGGTAAGATTGAAAAGAATGCACTCTGCAGTGTGCACTAGAGAAATTAGATGTGAAAGTAGGTAACTTGAGTTTTACCTGTTTAAAAAGTTAAGGTTTAGTGGAGAGTTACTATTTTTAAAACAGCAAGATGGATTGAAAGGGGTGGTCACTTTTGTATTTTGGTACTATGAAATACTGTAGGATGGCCAATAAATTTAAATAATTGAAGGGGTGGATTTCAAAAATGATGATTTTGTGATTACTCACATAAGCCAGTGAAAGTAGAGAGAAATGAGATATATGGTCAGATTAACATAAGAGGTGGGCAACTAGAAAGACAGTGGTATTTAACAAGACAACTTAAATGGGTGAGAGGGTGGGAAAAAATTCTGCCTGACTCAGAACAGAGAGAGCTGTGGTCTCTTTTGAAGTTTTAATATGCTGTTAAAACAGAATGCAAGCAAAACACAAGGTAAAGAAAACAAACTACAGTATTCAAAATATAGAAAGGCAATACAGTAATACAAAAAATAAAAGCAAACTAACCTTTCCTTCACAGCAAAGTGTAGCAGAGTCTGGATGAGCCTTTCTGGTAAATGCACCATTAATGGGGTTGACAGGCACAAACAACATACATCATGCACAAATAGGTATCCCCCCCCCTACAGCCAAACACATCTGCCCTGCAATACACTACCAACTGTTGCAGATCCCATAACCAGGACATTACACGGCAAGGACACAAGATGTTAACAGTACTCCATCCCACCTGTATGATGTCAGGCTGGTATCAGTAACATATCATGCAGTACAGTCAAGCTCATACTGACCCCCATTTTGCAGTCATCTATTACCTTTGTTAGCCAGAGTCCCGTACTGTTGGCCTGTACTTCAGAGATGTAGATGCCAAACAACAGTGGTCCCAAGACTGAACCCTGAGGTACTCCACTTGTCACTTGTCTGAGGATAGATTTGAAGTCAGTTACACCTACAGTTTGGGTTCTGTCAGTAAGCCATGTGGCAAACCATCAAGTGGCATAGGGATGTATGGCCGGATTAGTATGTTAATCTATGTTTCCAGACTGGGAGATGGTGTTGTAGGGCTTGGCGAGGTCCACATAGGCTTTGTGGACTGCCTTACCCTCTTCAGCAGCTATGCAGACTGAGTCAAAGCAGTCAATCAGTTTCAGGAGACAATGCTGGCCCTCCATGAGCCCAATCTGTGTAGGGTCCAGTGTTTGAGGGTTGCCAATGTCTGCGTTCAAAACATCCCTAATAATGCATTCTATGGCTATGCAGATCAGGCTCGTCAGACTGATGTGACAGTAGTTCCAGGGATCACAGGTGGATCCCCCCTTGTGGAGTGGGATAACTGCAGCTGTGCGCCACTCAGTGGGCACCAGGCCTGATGCGAGGCTATGATTACACATGACAGTTAGGTGAGTTGCCATTCCATTTTGTATTTCATGTAGTACACAGCCCAGGATGTCATCTGGTCCCATGGATGCTGTATTCTTAGGTGTGGGTAGTGGGTTTACTGCCTGTGTGGCCATGATTACTGGGCAGGGGAACCCTTTTTGTACTGATATGGACCCTTTTGGGGGTGAGAGGAGGTGAATGTGGCACTAAATCAATCTGCCAGGATATTGGCACATTCCGTGGGAGCAGTCTATGTAATGCCATTCTGTTGCAGCTCAGAGCACTTCTGTGCATTGCCAGTTAGAATTTGGACATGCCTATAGAATGCTATGTGGTTGTCTGTGGAATCTGTGTCAATTTTAGGTACATAACCAGCTTTGGAAGATTCCATGAAGGATCTCAACGTCTTACTGGGGCTGGTAATGGAGTTGTTTGCATCCTTGGATTATCCTTTTGTCTTCATCAGTGTCTACCATCTGTTGTACACTCTGTTAATGGCAGGAGACCACCAGACTGGCTTGATTATTTGGGAGGTGAGCGTCATGGTTCTATGTGGGATGTCAGGAATCATGCACAAGTGGCTGTGCTTATACAGTGCCTTAGTGCTGGATTCATCAGTTGAACTGTCAGCTCCTGTCTCCATGGGTGTCACAAACATTGTCACTTCTGCCTTGAGTAGCATGACTTTGGCCTTGGAGAGGTCTTTTACGGACAACTGTATATACATTCCTTTCACATGTTCTGTTTTGATTAGCCTATAGTGGGATTACTTTGGTGAAACCACAATTCCATGTACTGTTGTGATGGCTTAGTGGTTGGTTACTGTGACTATAGTGTACAGGGTCATGGGCTCATGAGCTGCAAAAGCAGGTTATTTTTGTTCTGGCCAGAACAGTGGTTAATACATATAGACTAATTAGGGCACTTTAAGGTAGTCACACTTAATACAATTCAAATGCCCTACTTTGGCAATCCTGCTGATGTCAATCACTGTGAAGTACACCTTTGGGGAAAGAGTACTCCAGTAATCTCCATGGCATGTTCTATATTGGCATAGTGCTGTAGTGTAATAACTAGTTAGGTAGGGATTCTAATCCCAGATGTGTGTGTGTGTCTTAATGTGTTGATGTTTGTCGTTCGTGTCCTGTGTGGAGGTGGTTGTGAGTGTGTAACAACTGGACCCAATGCTGAGTGTGTTTTCAAAATCTCTTATATGGTGTCCCGAGCATAAATCACAATATCCACCGTGAAGGGATAACAGATGTGATATCAGTACATAGTCTGTCATGGGTTTGATACCCTGGACTGTAGGTGTGTGACACAAACATGCTTACCTTTTACTCTCGCAACCCACCCTGACTTATCTTTGCCTCTGTCTGCCTCTCTCACTCCCTCTCTGGTGGATGTGGAGACTTACACCTGCTTTGTTTAGGCAGCAGCATGTGTAGTTTAAGTGATGCTCATGATCAGCTGATGGCCTCTGTATGAATTGCAGCCCTCCCCTAGCTGATTGCATGTGGAACAGCTGTGGTAACATTCCCATAGCCAATTACATGTAATCACACTCCAATATCTAGGAACATCATGTGGGTGTTGGTCCTTTTCATTCACTGTGAGCAGGAACTCGATCTGTTGTTTGGCAAACAGCATCACAGATGGATTGGGAACTTACCTCTGACAACATACATTGTGGAAACAGGCCAACACACAGGAGGGGAATGTGCCTGTCCTGACTACAGACTGTAAGTGCTGCTATACTGCAGTTGGGGTACTATTGGTTTAACAGGGTGTGTGTGGATATGGCTGTCCTACATGTTTTAATACTTGTCATGTCAGTGCTATGTTTATGAGGAATCCCCATCTGTAGGGTCATCTGCAGACTGGGCAGTGTGTGGTGCCTTGCGTTCCTTGTGTTTCCCACAGAACACCTATCTCTCAACTGCAGAAGGTAGTGTGAGGATTGCAGTCAGTAGATGGTGACAGCCGTGAGAGTTACTGGCATCATATCCCTCATAGAACATATGTTGCATCACACCCTGTTACAACAGGAGATGTATGAGGTTATCACAGTGACATATCACTATTGGGCCTGTGTCTGTGCCACCAGCCACTACCCTGTTAACATTTGTACATATGTCATGCAGTAGGGGGTGCATATGTTCTGTACACCATATTCATTGACAGCATATCTGATAACAAGCCAGTGAGATATCAGACTGCTACACATGTTATGTATAGTAGGGGAT